>NW_027219792.1:0-99137 GCF_027580195.1 Bos mutus | reverse complement strand
CTAAGTGCCTCTTCCATCTCTTCAAATGGGCCCAGGCTCCTGGAGCTAGGATATGAGAATTTTATAACTTCTGGGCTGTATTAGGTGATGTCATGAATAGACAAAATGATACCTCTGTTACACCCTGGGAACAAAGAAACTTCAAAAAACCTCAATCAGATCTGCTTCATCACAGAACAGAATGGATGATAGGTATTTATTCTTGGAGCTGAACTGTGTCCCTTCTGAAAGGCTGTTGCTGAATCATGAAAGACACTGCGATTCTTGGCATCCAGAGGAGACAAATTCAATCTGGGGCTAGTGACGAGGCTTAATCATTCAGAGCTTTTGTGTAATAAAGTTTTATTAAAGTATAAAAGAGATAGAGAAAGCTTCTGACATAGACATCAGAAGGGGACAGAAAGAGTGTCCCCCAATAGTCTTTAGGTGGATGTTATATAGCTACTAGTAGTAGCAGTGTTAGTCGGTCAGTTGTGTCCGACTCTTTGCGACCACATGGACTGTGGCCCGCCAGGCTCCTCTGTCCATGGGATTCTCCAGGCAAGAATACTGGAGTGGATTGCCATTCCCTTTTCCAGAGGATCTTTCCAACCCAGGGATCTAACCCAGGTCTCCTGCATTGCAGGCAGATTCTTTACCATCTGAGCTACAGGGAAGATCCATATAGCTACTAGCAGTCTGCTAATTAGAGAAAGGAAATGTCTCAGAACTTAGAGACTGGCACCAGGCCCCTCACAAACAATGTGCATTTTGAGATAACATTGGCACAAGGTGAGTTGTCCCTGGCCATAAAATGATTGACATGAATCTTGAAGAAAGGCAGGTTTCTAAGCAAATACAGTCTCATTGACATAGCTTAAGAGAACATTTGCATGAGTAAAACATACTGGTTTGTCATGTCAATTCTGAGTCTTAGGGGGAACCCACTTGAAGACAGAGTCTAGGGTAAATACACAGTTCATTTGCATAGTTTAAGACAAACATTTCCATAAGAAAAATGCTTTGGTTAGCTCAAGGTTTGAGAAAGTTAAGTTCAGGTGGAACCAGGTATCCTTATGGCAACACAGAATTTTAAAAGAAACCTCTTTTTAAATTTGTATCAGTTCAGTTCAGTTGCTCAGTCCTATCCTACTCTTTGTGTCCCCATGGACTGCAGTACGCCAGGGTTCCCTGTCCACCACCAACTCCCAGAGCTTACTCAAACTCATGCCCATTGAGTCACTGATGCCATCCAACCATCTTATCCTCTGCCATCCCCTTCTCCTCCTGCCTTCAATAATTCCCAGCATCAGGGCCTTTTCAAATGGGTCAGTTCTTCACATCAGGAGGCCAAAATATTGGAGTTTCACCTTCAGCATCAGTCCTTCCAATGAATATTCAGGACTGATTTCCTTTAGGATTGACTGGTTTGATCTCCTTGCTGTCCAAGAGACTCTCAAGAGTCTTCTCCAACACCACAGTTCAAAAGCATCAATTCTTCAGTGCTCAGCTTTCTTTATTGTCCATCTCTCACATCCATAAATGATTACTGGAAAAACCATAGCTTTGACTAGATGGACCTTTGTTGTCAAAGCAATGTCTTTGCTTTTAATGTGCTGTCTAGGTTGGTCATAACTTTTCTTCCAAGGAGCAAGTATCTTTTAATTTCATGGCTGCAGTCACCATCTACAGTGATTTTGGAGCCCCAAAAAATAAAGCCTATCATTGTTTCCACTGTTTCCCCATCTATTTGCAATGAAGTGATGGGACCAAATGCCATGATCTTATTTTTCTGAATGTTGAGCTTTAAGCCAACTTTTTAGCTCTCCTCTTTCACTTTCATCAAGAGGCTCTTTAGTTCTTCACTTTCTGCCATAAGGATGGTGTCATCTGCATATCTGAAGTTATTGATATTTCTCCCAGCAATCTTGATCCCAGCTTGTGCTTCATCCAGCCCAGCGTTTCTCATGACATACTCTGCATATAAGTTAAATAAGTAGGGTGGCAATATACAGCTTTGATGTACTCCTTTCCCGATTTGGAACCAGCCTGTTGTTTCATGTCCAGTTTTTACTGCTGCTTCCTGACCTGCATATAGATTTCTCAGGAGGCAGATAAGGTGGTCTGGTATTCCCATCACTTGAAGGATTTTCCACAGTTTGTTGTAATCCACAGAGTCAAAGGCTTTGGCATAGTCAATAAAGCAGAAGTAGATGTTTTCCTGGAACTCTCTTGCTTTTTGATGATCCAGCGGATGTTGGCAATTTGATCTCTTGTTCCTCTGCTTTTCTAAATCCAGCTGCTTAAACATCTGGGAGTTCATGGTTCACATACTGTTGAAGCCCGGCTTGGAGAATTTTGAGCATTACTTTGCTAGCCTGTGAGATGAGTGCTATTGTGCAGTAGTTAGAGGATTCTTTGGCATTGCCTTTCTTTGGGATTGGAATGAAAACTGACTTTAACCAGTCCTTTGGCCACTGCTGAGTTTTCCAAATTTGCTGGCATATTGAGTGCAGCACTTTCACAGCATCATCTTTTAGGATTTGAATTAGCTCAACTGGAATTCTATCACCTCCACTAGCTTTGTTCATAGTGATGCTTCCTAAGGCCCACTTGACTTTACATTCCAGGATATCTGGCTCTAGGTGAGTGATCACACCATTGTGATTATCTTGGTGTTGAATATCTTTTTTGTATAGTTCTTCTGTGTATTCTTGCCACCTCTTCTTAATATCTCTGCTTCTGTTAGGTCCATACCATTTCTGTCCTTTATTGAGCCCATCTTTGCATGAAATGTTCCCTTGGTATCTCTAATTTTCTTGAAGAGATCTCTAGTCTTTCCCATTCTATTGTTTTCCTCTATTTCTTTGTGCTGATCACTGAGGAAGGCTTTCTTATCTCTCCTTTCTATTCTTTGGAACTCTGCATTCAAATGGGTATATCTTTCCTTTTTCCCTTTGCCTTTAGCGACTCTTCTTTTCTCAGCTATTTGTAAGGCCTCCTCAGACAACCATTTTACCTTTTTGCATTTCTTTTTCTGTGGATATAAATTTGTATAGAGAAGGGGAAAAAATATATCACTAGTAGTTTGTTTCCTCCTGCAGCTTAAGAGAGAGATAAAAAATGTCTGACACTTGCAACCTACTCCCTCCATTTGGAGCCCCCTGGTCTTCCTGCCTGTTACACTCTCACCTCCAATTTTACATGTTGAAGTCCTAAACCCCCCAGTACCACAGAATTTGACTGTATTTGGAGACAGCATCTTTAAAGAGGCAATAAAGTTAAAATGAAATCATACAAGTGGGTCCTAATCTAACAGACTGGAGTTTTCATAAGAAGAGACCAGGACACAGGCTCACACAGAGGGAAGAGCATGTGAGACACAGAGGGAAGATGGTGTCTACAAGACAAGGAGCGAGACCCAGAGGAAACCAACCCTGCTGACACCTTGACCTCTGACTTCCCACCTCCAGGGCTGTGAGGATATAAGTTTCTGCTGTTTAAGTCGCCTACTCTTTGGTCTTTGTATGGCAGCCCTAGCAAACTACTGCCCCCTTTAGCTTTATGTATCTAAAAGGGACTTTCTCTATTTCATGGATCATCCAAAAGGATCAATCAGACAGTGATAAGCTCACCTGAGCTACGAGTTCAACAAACTGTGATGTGGAAGCACCTTCTCCCAGATATTGGGTTTTCTTTTCAGATGAATGAATTCTGTTCTATTAGTGAAAACCTTATGACTTAGGCTAATGCTCCCCATGTTATAGCTCTGAACAATGCATTGATATCTGATGCTTGCACATTCAAAAAACTGATAATCTGATAGTTATCCTCCTAAGAGGATGCAGAATATGCAGAAGTAATGTCAAGATGGGATGAGAATTAAGAAATGTATTTCTTTCTGTAGAGGTGACCTGAGCCAGTGGCAGGACTGAAATCCAAGAGTGAGGTTCTGCCACCCTGTGAACTTCAGTGACTGGCCCAACCTTGGCTACCACGTGACAGGAGCAGTGTTCTCAGGCTCAACACAGAACCAGTACCTAGGACAGCACCCAGCCTCCCCAGCAATTCCCCCTCTGTGCTCCTGGACCAGCTCAGTGACCTTGGTGAACTCTGAATGCACTCTCCTCATCCATGACATGGGATAAAAATGGACCATCAGGAGAGTAAGTGAAATCATACATGTGAGAACTATATAAAATAAATTATGAAGAACTACACAAATGTAACTTACCATTAATATTGTTAGAGTAGGTGCAGGATTACTAGACCAGGAATCACAAGATTTCTAATTCTATGACCTATGTCTGCTTCAGTATGTATGTTACACTTGATTTAAAATATTTACTGAAAGAACAAATTTATAATTCTGTGTCTGCTGCACTAGCTTAACACCAGTTACATACATAGGGCCACCTTCCTTCTAAAGCACCTTAGTTTCTTCACCTGTACAAAGAGAGGGTTGAATCCTATTATCTTATTATCTGAACCAATCTAAAATTGTGTTCTATTTCTCATTACTCAATGTCATGATAATATAGTTTTAAAATGAAGACTTTGACATACAGGTGGGAACACCTATTTTGATGTGAAATGCCTAAGGTCAAAAGAGCAAAAGAGTTTGGGAGATTCCTGGCTCTCTAGGTCTCAGGAAGGATGGTCTGACTGGGAGACACTCTAGTGGATAAAAGCACTCTGTGAATTTCAGGCATAAAAAAATACAGAGTTCCTTGTTCAGCTTCTCAACATTTGCACACAATTTAAGTAACTTATGAAAAGTTCAGAATACAGACTTCCTTTTCCCTAAACCTAAGCATGAACTCTAGCTCTGCCAACTCTTCAGCCAGTTCTGGGACCCAGGAAGTCTCCTACCTGATGAGCAGCGGAAGGTCCTGCTCTGCATTTCCTCATTTCTACAGAGGATTGAGAGGAGACAGTGATGAACTCAGGCCACATTTTAGATAAATCTTTCATATACAAGTACTTAAGATACTGGGGCATGTTTTCTTTAAGACATTTTAAATATTACACAAATAACAAATAATCTTATTCTGTTTACAAGTGAAAATCTGGGAAAGGCAGAAAAGTATGAAGAAGGGGACATACAAAGATAATTTAACACCCAGAGATAAATTTTCGATGGGGAAGCCACATCCCACCCTGAGCCACGCATGTTAAGGGGCAAGAACACCTGACCTTCCTTCCCTCCCTCTGTCTTCCCATCAACCCCAATCCCATTCCCACCTTGTCCCAGAAAGAATTACAGATGGCTGCATGACAATGGCTAAGCCTCTTAAACCAGACCTTGGTTACCACTACACCTCTGTTAGGAAGATACCACGTGACCTGAATGTTACTCACTGAGCCCCTTCCTCACACCACACACAGTGCTTAGTGCCTCACACACCTCATCTCTGAGAAAGTGCTCTGTAAACCTTCAGGCACCATTCAGACTACAGTGTGAAGGTGTTGTGAGTTCTTGATTTGTCCTGATGAAAATTTCATCTTCTAGAATATAGAGGAAGCATGGGGGGCAAATGGACCAAATTCTAAACAACAAAGAATTAGGGAGAAAGTGATAATTTCAGGTAAGAGTTTTCTTTACAGATTACAAAACAGAAGAGACCTACACCTTTCTCTGGAAGATCTTCCTAGAATAAAAATATTCCAAGATTTTTCCCCTTAAACTCTCAAATTTCCTGGATATTCCTCAACAGAACTTGTATCACAAATGTGCTGAACACCAATCAGAATGAATGTAAAGGGTCTTCAAAATGAGGGTGTTCAGTGCTCCATGAGAATCTCAACTCAGAGTCCGAACATGTGGAAAGTTGAATCCAAAATCTCTGTCTCAGGCACACGTGTGTGCACACAAAAGGGTTCACAACATCCCGACCCCACCCCCAGCACTGCTGCAGATTCTCAGTAGACCTGCCTTCCACCTGCCACATGTTGTTAAGACCCAGTCATGAAACTTCCTCTCTGGTGGCTTCTAATTGAAAAGAGCACAGTGTGCTTGTTCCCAGACCCTTGGTGGAGATCTTGTGAACAGTGAACCCTGGAGGCAAATTTTAATTACAGCTTCCCGCAGCAGGCTCACCTATGTTGCCCTTTTGGTGAGAACAGCAGCCTCCGCCTCGCCCAGTTGTTGCACCATCTTGTAAAATAGGCTGTTTCTATCTTGCAGCAAATTATATAGCAGATTATATTCTTTCCGTGTCCCTGAATCCAAAACCTGTTAACAGCAGAAAGAAACCCATTAGCACACAGTATCTCCCAGTAACATAACTCAGACAATATTTCAAAAAGGGGCAGGTCAGGGAGAATTTGGGTGGTAGGACTGATATTTAAATGGTTTGATTTCTCTGTTTTACTAGGCAGACAAAGGCCCAGCCCGACCTTTCATTATTATATGGTTATAGGAAAGGAAGAAAATGAAAATTTTAGAATATGATTACTGGAACTGGACAGTCTGTAGCATTTTATATTCTGCCCAGGGCATTTGGGGTGTTATCATTAGTTAGTGCTTTTAGCTCTCAGACTCTGAGCTTTGAGGGCTATTTATACAGATACACAGAGTTGGGAAATGTCTTGATTCAAGAAAATCAGACTGCATTTATTTAAAAAATAGGTTGACATTATACAAACCACATGGCAGTGTCCTGATAACAAATTAATTGTCAAGTTGATTTGACAATCTGAGCAATATTTGGGGGAAAAAAAGTAAATGCTTCCGAAATTTCATTAGGGTCCTGGATTATGTCAGCCCCTACTGGAAGGACTAATGCTGAAACTGAAGCTCCATTACTTTGGCCACCTGATGGGAAGAGCTGACTCACTGCAAAAGACCCTAATGCTGGGAAAGTTTGAAGGCAGGAGGAGAAGGGGACAGCAGAGGATGAGATGGTTGGATGGCATCACCGACTCAATGGACATGAGTTTGAGCAAACTCTGGTAAGTAGTGAAGGACAGGGAAGCCTGGAGTCCTGCAGTCCATGGGGTCACAAAGGGTCGGAAACCGAGAGACTGAGTGACTGAACAACAAGAGGGGCAGAATCCCTTGTCCAAGAGGTTAAGATGCTTCTTGAAGTTGGCTGTGGCTGTAGTTTATTATGAGAGTGGAAGGCTGGCAAAAAGAGCTGCTGTATAAGCAGCTTTTGCACAACTGCTCTACACAGAAGGAATTTCTAGAAATCAAGTTTTCTTTTGGGATAAGGCTATAAAAGCAAATAAGAAATTGAGCTCCAAATTGAAGTGATCACAGCCTGCACAGCACATGGAGCAGACCAACATTAACTGCCTAGGATCTGAATCTGTTTTTACAAATTACCTTTATTTGCTTCTTTCTCTTTCTTAAGCTACCTGCCTTTCATCCCTTTTATTGTTCATTAATAAACCTGTTAGTTGGACATTGAAAGGGAGAAGAAGGGACTCTTAACTCTGCCTTTCTACCTATGAGTGACCTTGGTTAATGCATGTGGAGGGGAAAAGTACCTGAAACAATTGACCCAAATAACAGAACTACAAAAACAGTTCTGATGTTAAGTGGAATTTAGTTCTTCATTTAGGTCATATTTAGAGTAAATGTATGTGGTATGGGCCTACCTGGTGGCTCAGTGGTAAAAGAATCTGCCTGCCAATGCAGGAGTCACAGGTTTGATCCCTGGTCCGGGAAGACCCCACATGCTGTGGAGCAAATAAGTTCATGCACCACAACTACTGAGCCCACATGTTACAACTATTGAAGCCTGAGCGCCTAGAGCCTGTGCTCCACAACAACAGAAGCCTCTGCAGGAATTCTGCACATTTGCTGCCACTAGAGAAAAGCCCACACAGCAATGAAGATTCAGCACAGCCAAAAATAAATTAATAAAGCTATTTTTTTTTAAAAAAAAAAAAGAGAAGTTATTTTTTCCACATATAGGTATTATAGTTAACTTCTTCCTTTTTATTTAATTGGAAACATTTTTTTAAGTCTCACAAAGGACATTTTCCTATTAATCTTTTGTTTATACTCTAAATCATTGTTAAGAGCAGCTTTCTCAGAAGAGTCCAAGAATAATTGAATGTCTCATCCTCATAATGAATTTTCTATATGCCAATTGGACATGCCAATTTAGATGCCCTGAATGTGCAATTTTACTTAAACATAACATAATAGAACATAACTGCTCCTCCTGATGTAGAAGAAGAAAAACTGCAGTTTTAAAACACATGTCTCCAAATATCTATGTTCAATTAATCTATGAAAGATTAGGTAAGAATATATATTAAAGAAAAGACAGTCTCTTTGCTAGATAGTACTGGGAAAGCTGCATAGGTGGAAATGAATGAAATTAGAATACTGCTTCATACCATACATAAAAATAAACTCAAAATAGTTTTTAAAGACCTAAGATAAGACTGGGTACTATAAAACAAAAGGAAAACATAGGCAGAGAACTCTTTGACATAAGTCACAGCAATATTTTCTTAGATCAGTCTCCCAAAGCAAAAGAAATAAAAGCAAAAGTAATTGGATCTAATTAACCTTAAAAGGCAACTTAAACTTAGGGGCTGCAAGAGCTAAGATGGGACATAGACTGAAAAAATGGCTGGAAACAGAATTTTACCAAGTTAGCCTTCACACTTGCTGGCTTGATTAAAGATTCTAGATATTTCAGAACAAATAAACATAAAGCAAATCTAAATTCTCTTTATGTACAGAAAAATAGGTATAGTTTTGGATTTTTAACATCCCTTATAATAAAAATCTCGTATAATTTCCCACTATGTACCCACACTTTCTGTAACACAAGTTAAACTATAAACTAAATCACACATTCAGATTGGTGTGATAATAATCCCTGAACCCCAGGATCTCTCCAGGAACCCAACACTGAATTACTTTCAAGCTCTGGTAGGTTAAGTAAAAGGACATTATGTTGGATAAGTAAGTGAGTTACATAAGCTCAATGAAGACGTGTTTATCAAACTTGTGTATGTGTAGATATTCCTGGTAGCTGTCTAGACAGAAAAATTAAATGGACTCACTGCCAAATAACTTGATCCATTTCATTAGCAAGATGCCATCAGTGAAAAAGAGGAATTCAAGGAGAGGTGGGCAAGTGCACAGAGAGGTGGGGGGCAGGAGAGGATGGAGTTAAAGCCTGATAAGAAATGATGACAACAATAGAGATAGAGCCCCACTTATTGACAAGTAGAGTTGCAAGGGGAAGGTCTGTGTCATATCCCTGTTTCTGGTTGCCAGGTGATGACACAGGGACAGCTGTCCAAACTTGCATAGTGGGTCCCTCATTGGTAAAATGGGTGCCCGTGATATTCTCAGTGACAGGGCAACGTGGCAAGTATTAACTCAAAATCCTTTCTTAGATCTTGAAATAATAAATTAGAATACAGATGGCTAACAAACACATGAAAAGATGCTCAACATCACTCATTCTCAGAGAAATGCAAATCAAAACCACAATGAGGTACCATTTCACGCCAGAATGGCTGCGATCCAAAAGTCTACAAGCAATAAATGCTGGAGAGGGTGTGGAGAAAAGGGAACCCTCTTACACTGTTGGTGGGAATGCAAACTAGTACAGCCACTATGGAGAACAGTGTGGAGATTCCTTAAAAACTGGAAATAGAACTGTCTTATGATCCAGCAATCCCACTGCTGGGCATACACACTGAGGAAACCAGAAGGGAAAGAGACACGTGTACCCCAATGTTCATCGCAGCACTGTTTATAATAGCCAGGACATGGAAGCAACCTAGATGTCCATCAGCAGATGAATGGATAAGAAAGCTGTGGTACATATACACAATGGAGTATTACTCAGCCATTAAAAAGAATACATTTGAATCAGTTCTAATGAGGTGGATAAAATTGGAGCCTATTATACAGAGTGAAGTAAGCCAGAAAGAAAAACACCAATACAGTATACTAACACATATATATGGAATTTAGAAAGATGGTAACAATAACCCTATATACGAGACAGCAAAAGAGACACTGATGTATAGAACAGCCTTATGGACTCTGTGGGAGAGGGAGAGGGTGGGGAGATTTGGGAGAATGGCATTGAAACATGTATAATATCATGTAAGAAATGAGTCGCCAGTCCAGGTTCAATGCACGATACTGGATGCTTGGGGCTGATGCACTGGGACGACCCAGAGGGATGGTATGGGGAGGGAGGAGGAGGGGGGTTCAGGATGGGGAACACATGTATACCTGTGGCAGATTCATTTCGATATTTGGCAAAACCAATACAATATTGTAAAGTTTAAAAATAAAATAAAGTTTTAAATAATGAATGTACTTTGATAATATCAAGAAAGCTGACTGGTTGAGAGGGTATAGATGTTCACATCTGCAGATCAGGTGCTGAGTGACAACACTTTAGGACTGACCAGGTGACATGTCCTCCAAATTCTGCCTTCTTCAGTTTCCCTAACCAACCACACATTTCAAGCTGACAGTACATCTAAGAATTAGATAATAAAAGAATCTGTTACCATGAATGTCATTAAAGCTGTCATACCAAAAACCAAAAATAAATATTCAGGGTACATTTAGGAACAAAGAATTTAATTGAACAGACCCTTAACTGAGCTGGAGATCGAGCCATCTTTCTGCTGCTATGTCTAAAGCCTGACAAAGGGCTTGAAACAGGTACATTTCACAGCATCATTTATTTGTTATGGAAAAATGGTGCATTGCGGGACAGTTTTGAAATACAATGTTGAGAGGTAAGAACAACAAAGTGACAGGTAAAAACTAGTATACCTGAGGCAGATTCATGTTGATGTATTGCAAAACCAATACAATATTGTAAAGTAATTAACCTCCAATTAAAATAAATAAATGTATATTTTTAAAAATTAAAAAATAAATAAAAATAAATTTTAAAAAGTGTACTTTTCCAATTAGCATTCAAGAACACAAAATGAAGGACTAAGGATGCCTGACACAAAACATTTCTAGAAATTAAGAGTCACTGTTGAGCAATTTTGAATGCCACCCCATTTCTCATGAAAGTCTGCAGGTAGAGCCTGCTCCCTACCATGATGTCTCGTCCAGGTGACCAGACACACTGCTTGGAGCCTAGAGTATCCTTTTGGTTGGGGATGCCCCACTCCTGTCGTCTGCCTCCCAAGAGGGAGGCACGTCCAGCTTGGGGAGTGAGACTACGGGCACTGCCTTAGTGCTGACAGCCTGGTATCTTCTCAATGTCCCACTGATGATCCCATCTGACAATGCATGTGAAGTAAGGACAGGAGGTGATATTCCAGAAGCTGCCCAAGAAGTCAAAAGAGATGGTACTATTATCCTTAGACATAAGGAACTGTGGGTATTACTGATCACTCATTAGTGATTATTACTTGTTTTGTATGGACCATCAAAATACCTTAAAGTATTTTGCATTCCCTGAGATTATTTGCTGCCAAAGTTTTTCCTTTGAGGAATGCTTTTCTTGTGTTATAAAGCCACATCCCATTTCTCATTTATTGAAACTGAGCAAGCAACAGAGGGAAAGGACAAGAGATAAAACGAACAAGAGAGAGAAAAGGAATAGATGGAGGAAAGAAATAAAACTAAGGAAGGAAATATTAAATTACTAACGAAGAAAGGAATATACTAGACAGATATCCAGAGACCAAAGCCTGTAACTTGCCATGTGTACAGAACAGAGCTATTGTTAAGAGACTCTCTGGTTGTTTAGTTAGTCTCTCATCCCTGATTTGCCTTTCTTTCCAAACTCTCATCTGTGATGCAGAAGCTGGGTCTCTGCAATTCACTGCAACAGTTCCAGGTGGCCTTTGTTAGGTCCTGCCAGAAGCGGGCACTAGAGGGAGACTGAAGGTGGGAAACACAGCTAATGTGCTACCTGATTCTGCTCCTAGCGGCACCTCAGCCCTGGGACCTGACTCCAGCTCCCGGCTATTAGCACCTGGAGAACCAGCCCCATCCTGCCCCTCACAAATATGACCAGCAACCAGGCAGTGACCTCTCCTCAGAGGTCCGAGCATCAATTCTTCGGGGCCTCTCTTCCTAGTTCTCAGGTCTGGAGATCTGTCCGAGGATATGGTAGCTGCTTTCTAAAATCATTACCCCAGTGTTTCACTTTTCTAGCCCTCTAATCCTTATGTAATACATTTCTTGTATTAAATCCTTTCAGTTAAAAAATGCACTGTTTTTCTCATTAGGCCATTTCTTCTCATGGACTGCTGAGAAATTCTACAACTTTAGCCATCAACTTTCTGGCAGTGTAAATTCGAGTTTTTTTTTTTTTTTTTTTAATAATAAGGACTCCAAAAATGCTGAAACAACTATGACACAGTGAAAATGACTGTGTTCTACCCCACTAAAATATGGAGCTATAACTTGGGTTTGGAATATTTTAACAGTTGGCCATCATAAAGAAATGACAACTCAAATAAACTTTTAATATGAAAATATAAGATTATTGGATATATTATTTAATAGTACATTCTAAAAGTATAGTTAAGTACTTGAGTAATTTTCAGGAATGAGAGAAGAAACTAAGAGAAACATTAATGGAGGTTCCTATCAAATTTTACAAGGAAGGATACATTGAAAATTGAACATAAATGGAAACAGCTAAAATGGTAAGGGTCTTACCATTATCCATTCACAGTCAATAACGGTGCTCAACCTATGTGCAATGGTCAGTACAGTGCACTGGGCAAATCTCTCATGAATTATTTTTTGTATGAACTCATCAGTTCTAGAAACAAAGAAGTTGATTTAGTTCAGTAAAGACAGGAAAAGCAGACTTAAGACTTAAAAATATCCTATGATATTTTTACAATGTTTTTTAAAAAATCAATACTTTAACATATAGTCTTGTTCCTAAAAAACTAAGTATAAAAAGTCTACTTAGAAATTTACTATTTTTCATAAAGTGATGGAAAATTAGTCTTCCCTCCAAACTGCTTGAAGCTATCAGGAGCTGGATTTAGGAATTCAGCTCTCTTATGATGCCTCATAACAACATGGACACCATATAACATGTCTTGTTTTTATCCTTTGTTTTCTGAAATTAATATTATCAACAGATATCCATGAGGCCAAGCAAGCACTTAGAAACATTTCAAAGATTCATTAAATGTTTTCCATTTACCACATTTACAAGTCAGATTCAAGATTTCCTGGGGCTCAGCTCCATACCTTGGATCCACATATGATGTGGCTTTGTCAAGAATCAATATCTGATTCTTCCTGAGAAGAGCCCTGGCAAGGCATACCAGTTGTTTCTGACCAACACTCAAGTTCAAGCCAGATTCTGCTAATTCAGTATTCATTTTAGCAGGAAGACCTTCGATGGATTCTTTAAGTTGCACCTGTGGATACAGAAAGAATGACATTTTTCTAAGCAAACTGCTGCTGAAGTAGCCAAGCCTCTTAGACATTATGACATCCTCAGGACTTCTTATGTATCTTACATGTACAGCCAGGTGATAGGGAGAACTCCTTCCAATGAGTGTTCACTGAGAAAGATGGTGGAGTCAAGTCAGAACAGAAAGATCTCAGTGTCCCCCATTCCCACCACAGGACATCCGCCAGAAACCCCACCTAGGGGTTAGTTAAGGAAGTCTCTCAAAAAGTGAAACTATTTCTCCCAATGTAATTTAAACATAAAAGTTAAAAGGATCTTTATGGTTGAGTCAAGTTTCCCAAAGTATATTTTGCATAGGAGTTGGTGCACTAGAGAAACACTTCCAAAAATTTTACAGAAAATCTGGTTCTCTGAAGATATAAACTTATTGGCCCTTTACTATTTTCTAAAGTTTAATATATGCAAGTTCAAGCAATGGCAAACTGCCCTGATACATTAGTAATCCTGGAGCCCATTCTGATGATGATTCTTTCCCAAGTTTAATCCTATAAATAGTGGACCAATCAAGTGCATTTTTTTCAGTGTCATAAATGCATTGTAGTGAATGAAAACACAGGAAAAATAAAATACAACATCTTATTTCCCGAAGCATATGGATACAGGTTATTGTCATCCAGTCGCTGAGTCGTGCCCAACACTTTGCAACCCCATGGACAGCAGCACACCAGTGTTCTCAGTCCTTCACTATTGCTTGGAGTTTGCTCAAACTCAGGTCCATTAAGTTGGTGATGCCATCCAACCATCTTGTCCAGTTTTGTACCCTTATCCACCTGCCTTTGATCTTTCCTAGGATCAGGGTGTTTTCCAAAAAGTCATCTCTTCATATCAGGTGGCCAAAGTATTGGAGCTTCAGCTTCATCATCAGTCCTTCCAAGGAAAATTCAGGGTTGATTTCCTTTAGGATTGACTGGTTTGATCTCCTTGCTGTCCAAGGGACTCTCAACAATCTTTTCCAGAACCACAGTTCAAAAGCATCAGTTCTTCAGCGCTCAGCCTTCTTTATGGACTAATTCTGACATTGGTACCTGACTACTGGGAAAACCATAGGCTTGACTACATGGATTTTGCCAGCAAAGTGATGTCTCTGCTTTTTAATATTCTGTCTAGGTTTGTTACAGCTCCTCTTCCCAGGAGCAAGCATCTTTTAATTTCATGGCTGCAGTCACCATCTGCAGTAATTTTGGAAATAAAGTCTGTCATTGTTTCCACTGTTTCCCCATCTACTGCAATGAAGTGATGAGACAGGATGGCATGATCTTAGTTTCTTGAATGTTGAGTTTTAAGCCAGTTTTTTCACACCCCTCTTTCACTTATATCAAGAGGCTCTTTAGTTCCTCTTCACTTTCTACAATTAGGGTGGTGTCAGATGCATATCTGATGTTACTGATATTTCTCCCAGCAATCTTGATGCCAGCTTGTGCTTCATCCAGCCCAGCTTTTCACATGATGTACTCTGCATAAAAGTCAAATAAGCAAGGTGACAATATATAGTCTTGATGTACTCCTTTCCCAGTTTGGAAGCAGTCCAAATTGTTGCTTTGGAACCAGTTGTTCCATGTCTGGTTCTAACTGTTGCTCCTTGACCTGCATACAGGTTTCACAGGAGGCAGGTAAGGTGGTCTGGTATTCCTATCTCTTTAAGAATTTTCCTCAGTTTGCTGTGACCCACACAGTCAAAGGCTGTAGTGTAGTCAATAAAGCAGATGTTTTTCTGGAATTCTGTTGCTTTTTCGATGATCCAGTGGATGTTGGCAATTTGATCTCTGGTTCCTCTAGCTTTTCTAAATACAGTTTATACACTTTGAAGTTCTTGGTTCATGTACTATTGAAGCCTAGCATGAAGGATTTTGAGCATTACCTTGCTAGCATGTGAAATGAGTGCAATTGTGTGGTAATTTGAACATTCTTTGGCACTGCCTTTCTTTGGGATGGGAATGAAAACTGACCTTTTCCAGTCCTGTGGCCACTGCTGAGTTTTCCAAATTTGCTAGCATATTGAGTGCAGCACTTTCACAGCATTATCTTTTAGGATTTGAAATAGATCAGCTAGAATTCTGTCACCTCCACTAGGTTTCTTCATCATGATGCTTTCTAAGGCCCACTTGACTTCATGTTCCAGGATGTCTGTCTCTAAGTGAGTGATCACACCATTGTAGCTATTTGGGTCATTAAGATCTTTTTTTTTTTTTTTTTATAGTTTTTCCATGTATTCTTGCCACTGCTTCTTAATATCTTCTGCTTCCATTAGGTCCATGCCATTTCTGCCCTTTATTGTGCCCATCCTTGCAGGAATGTTCTCTTGGTATTTCTAATTTTCTTGAAGAGAACTCTGGTCTTTCCTTTTCTATTGTTTTCCTCTATATCTTTGCACTGATCACTTAGGAAGGCTTTCTTATCTCTGTGCTATTCTTTGGAACTCTGCATTGAGATGGGTATATCTCCTTTACTCCTTTGCCTTTAGCTTCTCTTCTTTCCTCAGCTATTTGTAAGGCCTTCTCAGACAACCATTTGACTTGTTCCATTTCTTTTTCTTGAGGATGGTTTTGTTACCACCTCCTGTAGAGTGTTACAAACCTCTGTCCATAGATCTTCAGGCACTTCTGTCTATCAGAACTAATCCCTTGAATCTGCTTGTTACTTCTACTGTATAATTTGTAAGGGATTTGTTTTAGGTCATATCGGAATAGCATGTGGTTTTCCCTACTTTCTTCAATTTAAGCCTGAGTTTTGCAATAAGGAGTTCATGATCTGAGCCACAGTCAAATCCTGATCTTGTTTTTGCTGACTGTATAGAGCTTTTCCATCTTTGGTTGCAAGGAATATAATCAATCTGATTTCAGTATTGACCATCTGGTGATGTCTATGTGTAGAGTTGTCTCCTGTGTTGTTGGAAGAGAGTGTTTGCTATGACCAGCACGTTCTCTTAGAAAAGACTCTGTTAGCCTTTGCCCTGCTTCATTTTGTCTTCTAAGGCCAAACTTGCCTGTTACTCCAGGTATCTCTTGACTTCCTATTTTCGCATTTCAGTCCCCTATGATTAAGAAGACATCTTTTTTCTTGGTTTTTGTTCTATAAAGTCTTCTAGCTCTTCATTGAGCTGTTCAACTTCAGCTTTTTTGGCATTAGTGGTTGGGGCATAGACTTGGATTACTGTGATACTGAATGGTTTCCCTTGGAAATAAACTGAGATCATTCTGTCATTTCTGAGATTGCACCAAAGTACCACATATTAGACTCTTTTGTTGACTATTTTTTTTTTTTTTTTTTTTTTGCAGCCAAACAAAAATAAATTGGAGACTTTAAGCCAGGCAGCCTGGGGATAAGTCTTACCTGGCTGTGCCAACTGGGTAAGTTCCTGAACCTAATCTGTCTTATCTTCCTAAACTCTAAGTAAGACTATAATATCATAATTATGAAGGTGTGTACCTCCTAACAGTGTTAAGAATATTAAGTGAGTCAGTACATGCAGAATTTGTAACAGATCAATATATAGTGCCCATTATTAATAATGCTATTGGCTAGCCCCTCCTCAGGTTCTGCTTCGCTTTTCTCCTTTGCATGTATCAGCACTGAGATTTTGTTACATATGCATTGGCTTGCTTTTCAGCTTCTCCAGGAGAATTTCAGCTCCAGAAGGACAGACATTTTGTCTCTTGATGACTGTGACAGCCCCAGAATCTGAAACATTGCCTAAAAAGCTCTCAGTAGATATTTGTTGGCTGGATGAAGGTGGGCTTCCCTGGTGGCTCAGTGGTAAAGAATCTGCCTGCCAAGCAGGAGACTTAGGTTTGATCCTGGGTGAGATCCCCTGGCTAAGGAAATTGCAACCCACTCCAGTATTATTGACTGAGAAATCCCATGGACAGAGGAGCATGGCGGGATACAGTTCATGGGGTTGCAAAGAGTCAGACATGACAAACAGCAACAACATGAATGAAGACATAAGTGACTCTAATTGCGTGACATACCTGTTTCTGTAAATTAGAAACTAAATTCAAATGGATAAATAATTTATATCTATCACTGCTTTCTTATTAAGTGTAATTGTAAAAAGGATATATTCTTATAACAATTAACTGACTCCAAGATATCATATTACACTTTAAACAAAGGAAAACACTGAAAAAGTTATAATTTAAGGAAAATAGAACAAATAATACCTATTTAAAACTATACATCTCAGTATAGAATACTTCAGATTGTTTTTGAGCTTGGGAAAATAATAGAATATAGCAAAACTGAAAAATAATAAACTGGACTCTTATAAGGCGCCCTGTCTCCATCATCGCTGTGTGCACTCTGTGTGCACTCTGTGACGCCCCTCACAGGAGGGGAACACAGATGTCAAGTGGTTTCCAAATTTTGTGGAACTTACTTACTTTTCAAAAAGAAAATCTGATGTGGGTCAGAAGGAGGCACTGAAATGCAATCAACAGATGGGGAAGAGCTTTCACTAGAGCAGGGCCAGCAGTAAAGGAAGTTCACCTAATACAAGGCCCAGGGAAATGGACATGTGACCTGTCTCCACCACAAGGACTGAACCATGTGATTCCTGATGCACAGGCTGCTGATGCCCAGGTTTCTGTATCTTGGTTTCCTGTGTGATGAGACACGCTTGTGTCCTAACAGAGACACTATCAATGTCAGACATTTAAATGTATGATTTCTTCCCAGTTTTGACATGACATTGTTGTCATTGTTTAGTTGCTAAGTCATGGACCTTTATGGACTGTAGCCTGCCAGGTTCCTCTGTCCATGGGATTTCCCAGGCAAGAATACTGGAGTGGATTACCATTTCCTCCTCCAGGGAATATTCCCAACTCAGGGATTGATCCCACTTCTCCTTTGAAGGCAGACTCTTTATCACTGAGAAACTGGGGAAGACCCCATACTATATTTTTAATTCCAAATCTCAGTATGTAAGATGTTTTGTTTTATTTTTTAACAGAAGCAACATATCAATGATTCATTTCCAGAGTTTTATATACTGTGATCTTTTAACTTCTGAGTGATAAAGTGCTTCATCCTCAGGCACTACTCATGTTATATTTTTGAGCTGCCTTTCCTTTTTAGCATCCCTATCAGCACTAATTTCTGATGAACTTTCATCAGTTTACAATAAGTTAGCAAGTTTTCAGTACATGAAAAAAGTATTTTCAGCATATTTTGAAAAATAACCAAGATGAGACAGGCAGCATCCATAGGACTGTCTTCCTTCTGAATGTCCATCTCTGCCAAGGAAGAAGGAGGAAACAGAACTAGAGGACTTAAAAAAATTTTTTTAAGCCATCTTTTCCTTTTAACTGAAGTTCATAAAGAGGAAAACATAGTGGTTCCCTCCTACTCATTCTCAGGTTAACTCTGTAAGTTTGGATTCACATATCCAGTTAGGCATCATTTACAAATTAATAACTAGGGGTTTTGGTTCACTTAAAAACTGACTTCATTGATTTAATGATACCACTTGATGAAGGTGAAGGAGGAGAGTGAAAAAGCCAGATTAAAATCAACATTCAGAAAACTAAGATCGTGGCATCTAGTCCCACCATTTCGTGGCAAATAGAAGGGGAAAATTTAGAAGCAGTGATAGATTTCCTCTTCTTGGACTCTTAAGTCAGTGTAGATGGTGACTATAGCCTTGAAATTAGAAGATGATTGCTTCTGGGCAGGAAAGCTATGACAAAACTAGACAGTGTGTTAAAAAAGCAAAGATATCACTTTGCTGACAAAGGTCCATATAATCAAACCTATGGTCTTTCCAGTAGTCATGTACAGATGCAAGAGCTGGACAATAACAGCATGCTGAAGAATCGATGCTTTTGAGCTGTGGTACTGGAGAACACTATTGAGAGTCCCTTGGAAAACAAGGAGATCAAATTAATCAATCTTAAAGGAAATCAACCCTGAATATTCTTTGGAAGGACTGATGCTGAAGCTGAAGCTTCAATACTTTGGCCACCTGATGCAAACAGTTGACTCATTGGAAAAGACCCTGATGCTGTGAAAGATTAAAGGCAGAAGGAGAAGAGGGAGACAGAGGATGAGATGGTTGGATGGCATCATCAATTCAACGGGCATGAACTTGGGCAAAATCCAGGAGATGGTGAGGAACAGGGAAGCCTGGCACGCTGTACTCCTTGGGGTCACAGTTGGACCTGACTTAGCAACTGAACAACAATAACTTAGAGTGATAAATCACCCCTTTATTCATATTCTCTTGGAATTACTTCTTTATCACATTTGTATGTTTTTCAATGAAAGATTTGGTAAGTTTTCTTTAAAACAGTCATATGCAATCAATTCCTAGAGAAACATAATGATGGGATGATTTCTTTAAGTGGTATCATCAAAGTTAACAGAGTTAATTCCAGAAGCAATACATGGAAACCACATACTTCACTTCATGAAATAAGCTCATGTTTCTTTATTTTTATAGAAAGTCCCAAATGTAGTTTAAATAGAAATAGATCTTACTATTATCTACCACTCCAGCATTTTTATAATTTAGATTAACATTGCCTCTCTGTTCATAAAACAATATGTTCTAAAATTCTAGAGTAATGCTACGTGAGAATTTGTGAAAAAAATATCTCAATCTGGGAAACAAATTAAAAAAAATAATTTACCAGTACTTCCAGTTACTTTTTTAAGATGTGTCCCAATTTCACCATTAAATTTGTCCTGTGAATTCAAGAGTAGTGGATCATCCTGTTGTTCTTTACATTTAATGATTAACAGCTCTACACACCTCTTCTCTTGTAGAATTTTACTGTAAAAGACTCACAAACTTAAATGAAATCAGAGGTGCACTGCTTTTCAGGAGGAGAAGGTGAAGCAATCGACCCAATTTAAGAAAACAAAATCCATATGCTGCTGAAAAGCAGGGTGTGTGTATAAAAACTCAGTTGTGACATCCTTCAGAAACCAGAATTACTGGCTGGAAATGGTCATACCTCTAAATCTGCCTGCTCATAGTCAAGGCTCATCTGTATATTACAGATTTCAGAGCTTCCCTGAAAGGGTAACAGTAAATGACAACCACACCAATTCAAACCAATGTGAACAATCAATCTCTCAGATCTGTGTAACAAAAACAAACAAACAAAAAAAAAGATTAAAGAAATATGCCAATGTCTCTGAAATGAAAAGATCAATCAAATATTTAGTAGTTATTTATGTAGAGTGTGTTTTTCCCTGTGTTTTTCTCTAAGAGTTTCATAGTATCTGGTCTTACATTTAGGTTTTTAATCCATTTTGAGTTTATTTTTGTATACGGTATTAGGGAGTGTTCTAATTTTATTCTTTTACACCTAGCTGTCCAGTTTTCCCAGCACCACTTACTGAAGAGACTGCCTTTTCTCCATTGTATATTCCTGCCTACTTTGTCATAGATTAGTTGACCACAGGTGTGTGAGTTCATCCTGAGCTTTCTATCCTGTTCCATTGATCTATATTTCTATTTTTGTGCCAGTGCCATACCAACCTGATTACTCTAGCTCTGTATTGAACTGGCCAAAAAGTTAATTTAAGTTTTTCCATAAAATCTTATGTAACAAACTTTTCAGCCAACTCAATAATATATTCTGAAGTCAGGGAATCTAATTTCTCCAGCTTTGTTTTTATTTCTTAAGACTGCTTTGGCTACTTGGATTCTTTTGTGTTTCCATTAAAACTGTAAAATTTTTGGCTCTAATTCTATGAAAAATGAGCAACTGACAAACAACTAATCTCAAAAATATACAAGCAACTCCTACAGCTCAACTCAGAAAAATAAATGACCCAATCAAAAAATGGGCCAAAGAACTAAATAGACATTTCTCCAAAGAAGACATACAGATGGCTAACAAACACATGAAAAGATGCTCAACATCACTCATTATCAGAGAAATGCAAATCAAAACCACTATGAGGTACCATTTCACGCCAGTCAGAATGGCTGCGATCCAAAAGTCTACAAGCAATAAATGCTGGAGAGGGTGTGGAGAAAAGGGAACCTCTTACACTGTTGGTGGGAATGCAAACTAGTACAGCCACTATGGAGAACAGTGTAGAGATTCCTTAAAAAACTGGAAATAGAACTGCCTTATGATCCAGCAATCCCACTGCTGGGCATACACACTGAGGAAACCAGAAGGGAAGGAGACACGTGTACCTCAGTGTTCATCGCAGCACTGTTTATAATAGCCAGGACATGGAAGCAACCTAGATGCCCATCAGCAGATGAATGGATAAGAAAGCTGTGGTACATATACACAATGGAGTATTACTCAGCCATGAAAAAGAATACATTTGAATTAGTTCTAATGAGGTGGATGAAACTGGAACCTATTATACAGAGTGAAGTAAGCCAGAAAGAAAAACACCAGTACAGTATACTAATGCAGATATATGGAATTTAGAAAGATGGTAACAATAACCCTCTGTATGAGACAGCAAAAAGAGACACTGATGTATAGAACAGCCTTATGGACTCTGTGGGAGAGGGAGAGGGTGGGGAGATTTGGGAGAATGGCATTGAAACATGTATAATATCATGTATGAAACGAGTTGCCAGTCCAGGTTCAATGCGATACTGGATGCTTGGGGCTGGTGCACTGGGACGACCCAGAGGGATGGTATGAGGAGGGAGGAGGGGAGGGTTCAGGATGGGGAACACATGTATACCTGTGGCAGATTCATTTTGATATTTGGCAAAACTAATACAATATTATAAAAGTTTAAAAATAAAATAAAATTTAAAAAGAAAAAAAAAAATCCCATTGGTAATTTGACAGGGATTGTATCGAATCTGTAGATTGTTTGGGTAGTATAGTCATTTCACAATATTGTTTCTTCCAATCCAAGAACATGGTATATCCCTCCATCTGGTTTGCATCATCATTGATCTCTTTTGTCAGTACCTTGTAGTTTTATGAGTACAGGTCTTTTGTCTCCTTAGGTAGGTTTATTCCTAGGTATTTTATTCTTTTTGTTGCAGTGGTAAATGGAATGTTTTTCTCAACTTCTATTTCTGATCTTTCATTGTTAATGTATAGGAATGCTCATTCTTACTTTTTAAAAGCAAAGACTATGTATGGCAAAACCACTACAATATTGTAAAGTAATTAGCCTTCAATTAAAATAAATTAATTAAAAAAAAGAAGTCTAGGGTTTCTGGCATCAGTAGAACTTATTTGTAAAAGGAGTGCAAATACACAAAATAGTCTGTATTAAAATACAAACTGACAGCAACCTAATAGTCAAATTTTCTTTTCATGCAAGGGTGAGGAAATTCAAAGAAGTGGAGCAAGGGAAAACATGACACAAATAACAGAAAATTCTGCATTGTTTTTTATTTCCAAGCAGATGTTCCAGGGTTCTGTTACCTGAATTAATGCTACAGCATTAAAATGATATAATTGCCAATAAATAATCATTATCAATTCCAACTATATAATTTACCTTTCTAAACACTTTCCTATGATACCTCTACATTTTATTGATATGATCTTGTTTACATCTTTTAGTTAATAAGGAAAAACTACTATTGTCTCTACTTAGTAGATGTTCCCTAAGATCAGAGGAATAAAATTAATATTGGAGTGTAATGGAGTAATTTTAATTCACTAAGTCACTGCTGCTGCTGCTGCTGCCAAGTCGCTTTAGTTGTGTCCGACTCTGTGTGACCCCATGGACGGCAGCCCACCAGGCTCCCCCGTCCCTGGGATTCTCCAGGCAAGAATAATGGAGTGGGTTGCCATTTCTTTCTCCAGTGCATGAAAGTGAAAAGTGAAAGTGAAGTCGTTCAGTCGCGTCCGACTCTTAGCGACCCCATGGACTGCAGCCTACCAGGCTCCTCCATCCATGGGATTTTCCAGGCAAGAGTACTGGAGTGGGGTGCCATTGCTTTCTCCGCACTAAGTCTCTAGTAGAATTTAATTCCAGTTTTAATATCTAATTGAGTACTCTGCTAAGGAAAAGATAATGTATTTAATTTGTTCAGGGTTTCAGGGAAAAAGCTAAAATGAAAACATGTTGCATTATATTGTTGATTTTCATCATCATCAATACACACATTTTAAGTGCACGCATGTCATCAGTGTTTTCCTAGGAGGTAAATGAAGTCAGTGAAACTGATACACTCCCCTTAATTATCTGCAATGCTCTAAATGAAAACACACAAATACTGATGCTAACAAGTTAATTACAGTTACTATTAATAAATTACCTCTTCTAAGGCATTCCACAGTTCCTCATCCATATGCTCGTTAAACGGATCCAGATTTTTCCTCATTGTTCCAGTGAATAAAACAGGTTCCTAAATAGTCCAAAATAGTGAATGTTATTATTGTAACCTCTTTTTTCATTTTATTCCAATGTGTACAGAATATCAAAATTAAAATACAAAACATCTAAATTCATTAATTATTAATAATAAAGTTGCAAGTATATGTTTACAAAACAGTATCTCTAAAATAATTTTCTATTGTACAAAGTGTTCTACAAAATATCTTCCGGACTATTGAACACTAACAGAAGAAAGTGTTGACGTTTTTTCATCTTAAGAAAAAAATGAAAACAAAGAAATATTTGATTTTTTAAAAAAAATTCCATCTCAGTAATAAATATCTGCTTAAACACACACACAAACTGAGGAAATAATTACATGAGAAACTTAACATCAAGATCTACATAAATTAACTGTCAATCCTGATGTGATGGGGAAATACCAAGAGCATGATTAGTAGAAGTTTGTGCCTCAAAGTAAACTACTATTTACACATTGGCACTGAAGAATAAACTAAGGTATTTTCCCCATTGGTCAGACTGTCTTCTAGGACCTGGAATCTCTCCATATGTGTGAAATGAATATCCCCACACATTCGAGGGGAACATCAGCTCCTGGAGCCTGAAGCTCCTCTGTCCATGGAGAGATCTCCTCTGATTCTGCACCAGGTGATCCCCACGTTCTCTCACCTGTGCGTCAGTATCACCTGCCTCACCCGATCTCATTATTAACGGCAAGTCCAGGAGGACCTGAAACCCACTGTGAAGTGAGCCATATGAAATTATTTAACTAGCTTTTCCTGTTTTACTTCTGGAGAAGCCACAAGAAAATTACTGGAAATATATGCCTCCTTCTTTTTTTTTTTTTTTTTTATGCCTCATCTTTGTGCATCTCTTTATTTTTTCTTTTTTCCGTTTTTTTAATAGAAAATTATTTAATTAGTATACATGTGTTCCCCATATGCCTCCTTCTGAGTTTCAAGAAAAAATCTTCTACATAAGCTAATGTAGGCCATTTAAATTTTCTTCTAGAAGATTCTAGTAAGCCATGTCACAAGAATATGAGCAGCAGTGAAGAGGCCAATTGGCTCCTTTCAGTGAAGAGGGCAAAACAAGGGGATGCACACGTGTGGGAACAAGAGGAGACCTGACTCTTCCACAAATGCCCGGAACTGCTCAGAATCACCATGTTCAAATCCTGTGCAGACTTGGGGCTGGACTTTCCTCATCACTTCACAAAAACCTGAGAAGAAAGATCAAGACAGATATTTCTTTTCCCTAATCATGAGAAAGAATGATACTCAGGAAGCCTTCCAAACCTTCCTTCAATATCGTCTCAGTTTTAAGTCTGGTCAGAGAGAAATGAATGCAGAAGACTCAGGGTCTGCCACCAAAACAGATGTACCCCTGAACAAAATCCACAATTAAAAAGACATTATAAAGGGAGATTTATTCGCACAAAGTTGATTAAGTGGCCAATATGCCTCCAAAGCACTGAAAGTCACTTGTCATAGGATATTTCAGAATGAGTACTGAACTGAACTGAAAAATCCCAAGACCAATTTAAGGTCTCCCTTAAAACTCTTGAATTTAGAATCAAAGACTAAACAACCATCTAAACAATGGGAAGTGTTTCTTGTCAGGGGAATAACCATCATTCTACTTCAGATTTTTATAAAAACGTGTTACTCTTTATAATTATAAACACTAAGATTCCCACATGCAGGCAATTTCTCATCCTTCAGCTGTCTCCATGAGTTTTACATAAAAGACGTGGCCAGGCAAGGAGGGGAGGCTGGTCCCCAATATTCCTCCTCCTTCTCTTCTCCATCTTCCCTCCATTTTCCAGATCCGTTCAAGTAAGCAGGCTACTTCCTGAATATAATCTCAATCAGTGTTCTTTCTGGGGGACATATTTAACTACTTCAGATCCTGAGCACAAAGAACACACATACTTCGGCTTCCTGTTATGTTTAAGGAAATTATGTAAGAAGAAATTTCATTTTTGCTTATTTCTGAAATTTTGAACAGAAATTGAGGAGAACCTTCTTAAGAAGTATTCATCTTTGAAAGTTCCCCCCAGGACTGACAGTCTATATCTCCACTCCCCTGTCTCTGGTTCCTACCCAGGTCCTTGCTGTTATCACATCTCCCTCAGTTCTGAGAGAGAGAGAGACCGAAGGTCACTGCTTCCAGGATCACAGGGAGCAGGGATTCAGGGAAGATGATGTGGGCCTGGCTCACCTAAGTGGGGCAACTCAAAGAAACAGCACTGGGCTCCCCCTCTGCAGTGTCTGCTCTCAGCTTCCTAGGTTCCCTAAATCAAGGTATTGAAACACAAGTATCATTGCTTCCTACTTGAGAGAGACATAAGTTTTCCATACTTAGACAAGTAACTTCAAATAATCACAGTAACAGATTTTCTCCACCTCTGAGCCAGCAAGGCATTGTAAAGAGAAAGGGCTCTTGGCTGGGGAGGGATAAGATTTTGAGTATTTTCTCCTCTCACTTATTAGACCATGACATATAAGTGAATAACACATTTCTTAACTGATACTGTCCAAATGAGGGACAGGGCAGTAGGAGTAGTATCTTATGGCTTTGCTCCATGATTATTCACTCTTGTTATAGTTTGGGCAATTCTTTTGAGTGGGATGGTAGAAAAAAATGGGGAAAATATCTCATGAGTACAACATTGCCAAAGAATTTATGCTTTCAAACTGTGGTGTTGGAGAAGACTCTTGAGAGTCCCTTGGACAGCAAGGAGATCAAACCAGTCAATCTTAAAGAAAATCAACCCTGAATATTCACTGGAAAGACTGATGCTGAAGCTGAAGCTCCAATACTTTGGCCACCTCATGGGAAGAGCTGACTCATTGGAAAAGACCCTGATGCTAGGAAAGATTGAGGACAGGAGGAGAAGGGGGTGATAGAGGATGGGATGGTTGAATGGCATCATTGACTCAATAGACATGAGTTTGAGCAGGCTCCAGGAAATAGTGAAGGACAAAGAAGCTTGGTTTGCTGCAGTTCATGGGGTCACAGAGTCAGACACGACTTAGCAACTGAACAACATTTATTGAAAAAAAAAGTTTGGAATCAGACAGTTTTAAGTTCTGATTCTATTGTTCACTAGTTATTAGGCCCAGGGTAAGTTATTAATCTTCCCAAGACTCAGTTCACTTATTGGAAACTGGGGTTAGCCTTGTGGGGTTGCTATGAAGAATCTGGAACAACAGTGAAGTTCCTCATATGATGCTAACATGGACCAGGAGCCCAGCCCAACAGGGGACAATGAAAAGCAGTGTCTGTTAAACTGCAGGTGTAGTCAATGGTCATGAAATCGATTTAGTGCTTGTGACCATCATTTTGTCTTTTATATGAATTAGAATAGAACTGGTAGCACAGAGGATATCAGAGCACAGAGCAAGAGCAGTATTGTTTTGTGAAGTTTTTGTGCCTGTGTGCATGTGTGTGTGTGTGGTGTGCATGCACACATGAAATAATGATATGAAGCAGTTTCATGGACCACAGTCAACAGCCAGTTGAAGTCACAAGCTGAGCAATTCACTGCTAAGGCTCTGGAGTTGGGAGTCTCTTAAATTTGAATCCTGTTAAAATATTTTAGAAATTAATATTTGTATCATTTGCAAGTATTTTCTTCTATTCCATAGGTTGTATTTTCAGTATTTTTTTAATGGTTTCCTTTGTGGTACAAAACTTTTATGTTTAATTAGGTCCCATTTGTTTATTTTTGCTTTTGTTTCCATTATTTTAGAGGACAGATCCAAGAAAATATTGCTGTGATTTATGTCAACAATTATTCTGCCTAAGTTTTCTTCTAGGATCTTATCTGACAAAGAATTTTGTCTTACAGGTCTTCAGGTCATTAATTCATCTTGACTTTATTTTTGTATATGGCATTAGAGAACGTTCAAATTTCATTCTTTTACATGTAGCTGTGCAGATTTCCAATCCTAAAGAAAGGCAATGACAAAGAATGCTCAAACTACCGCACAATTACACTCATCTCACACACTGGCAAAGTAATGCTCAAAATTCTTCAAGCTAGGCTTCAACAGTACATGAAGCATGAAGTTCCAGATGTTCAAACTGGATTTAGAAAAGGCAGACGAACAAGATATCAAATTGCCAATATCCACTGAATCATTGAAAAAGCAGGAGAGTTCCAGAAAAACATCTGTTTCTGCTTTATTGACTATGCCAAAGCCTTTGACTGTGTGGATCACAATAAACTGTGGAAAATTCTGAAAGAGACAGGAATACCAGACCACCTTACCTGCCTCTTGAGGAATCTGTATGCAGGCCAGGAAGCAACAGTTAGAACTGGACATGGAACAACAGACTGGTTCCAAATTTGGAAAGGAGTATGTCAAGGCTATATATTGTTACCCTGCTTATTTAACTTATATGCAGAGTACATCATGAGAAACGCTGGGCTGGAAGAAGGACATGCTGGAATCAAGATTGTGGGGAGAAATATCAATAACCTCAGACATGCAGATGACACCACACTTATGGGAGAAAGCGAAGAAGAACTGAAGAGCCTCTTGATGAAAGTGAAATAGGAGAGTGAAAAAGTTGGCTTAAAGCTCAACATTCAGAAAACTAAGATCGTGGCATCCAGTGCCATCACTTCATGGCAAATAGATGGGGAAGCAGTGGAAACAGTGGCAGATTTAATATTTTGGGGCTCCAAAATCACTGCAGATGGTGATTGCAGCCATGAAATTAAAAGACACTTGCTCCTTGGAAGAAAAATTATGACCAACCTAGACAGCATATTAAAAAGCAGAGCCATTAATTTGCCAATAAAGGTCCATCTAGTCAATGCTATAGTTTTTCCAGTAGACATGTATGGATGTAAGAATTGGACTGTGAAGAAAGCTGAGCACTGAAGAATAGATGCTTTTGAACTGTGGTGTTGGAGAAGACTCTTGAGAGTCCCTTGGACAGCAAGGAGATCCAACCAGTCCATCCTAAAGGAAATCAGTCCTTAATATTCATTGGAAGGACTGATGCTGAAGCTCCAATAATTTGACCACCTGATGTGAAGAACTGACTCATTTGAAAAGACCCTGATGCTGGGAAAGATTGAAGGCAGGAGGAGAAGGGAACGACAGAGGACAAGATGGTTGGATGGCATCACCAACTCAACAGACATGAGTTTGAGTAAACTATAGGAGTTGGTTATAGACAGGGAAGACTGGCGTGCTACAGTCCATAGGGTCACAAAGAGTCGGACATGACTGAGCTACTGAACTGAACTGAACTGTGCAGATTTCTCCACACTATTTATTGAAGAGACTGTCTTTTCTTCATTACATATTCTTACCTCTTTTGTCTTAGATTAATTGACCATAAGTGTGTGGGTTTATTTCTGGGTTTTCTATCCTGTCCCATTAATCTATGTGTCTGGTTTCTGTGACAGTAACATACTTTTTCCATTACTGTAACTTTGCAATATAGCCTGAAGTCAGGGACTGTGATTCCTCCAGATTCATTCTTCTCTCTCAAGATTGTTTTGGCTGTTTGGGTATTTTCTGTTTCCATACAAATTAAAAAAAAAATGTTCTAGTTTTTTGAAAAATGCCACCAGTAATTTGATAGAAATTGCACTGAATCTGTAAATTATCTTGGGTAGTATGGTTATTTTTAACAATATTGATTCTTTCAATCCAAGAACACAGAATATCTTCTTTTGTTTGTATCATCTTCAATTACTTTCATCAGTATCTTACAGGTTTTGGACTAAACGTCTTTTGCCTTCTTAGGTAGATTTATTCCTAGATTTTTTTCCCCTTTGATGTGATGTCAATGGGATTGTTTCCTTTATTTCTCTTTCTGATACTTTGTTTCTAGTCTATATAATTTTAGCCAAAGAGGAGAGTGAAGGATAAATTAAAAATCTATGCTTAATAAATACACACTACTATCTTACTATACAATTGAAACACTCTGAAAAAACAATCAAGCACACACAAAATCTGACTCCTGGCTCTGCCCCTTACTTGATAAGTGGGACAAGTTCCCAGTGCCTCAGTTTTTAAATGTGTCAGGTAAGGATAACAACAGAAATGTGAGGGTTAGCAGGAAATGGTCAGATAAGGGGCTGCTGCTGCTGCTGCTAAGTTGCTTCAGTCATGTCCGATTCTGTGAGACCCCATAGATGGCAGCCCACCAGGAGCCCCCGTCCCTGGGATTCTCCAGGCAAGAACACTGAAGTGGGTTGCCATTTCTTTCTCCAAGGCATGAAAGTGAAAAGTGAAAGCGAAGTCGCTCAGTCTGTTCGACTCTTAGAGAACTCATGGACTGCAGCCTACCAGCAGTAGGACGGACTGCTCCTCCATCCATGTGATTTTCCAGGCAAGAGTACTGGAGTGGGACGCCATTGCCTTCTCTGCAGATAAGGGGCTAAAATGTGTTAATGATTTCACAAATGTTAGGAATTATTATCAGTACTTGTGTAACTTGTCAGGGGCTGTAACAAGCATGAGAAGAGCAGAAACAAGAGATACAGGCCCTGTCCTCAAGGAGAGGAAGAAAATAGCCAAGAGTGTGTGGAGGGCTGAGAAAAAAGGCCAGAGGTCTTGGTGGCAGACTGGTAAGTAAGTGTACAAGGTCGTGGTCAGGAAAGAAGTTGCTGGGAGAGTAACATGAAATCAAAGTACAAAAAAGTAGTATTCTTTCTTCTTGCTTTTGTGGAAACATTAGATATATGTCTCTGTTACACTTTTCCCCAAATTCCTATTGTGTTTTTTTCTATTTTTGTTTCTTTGCTCTACTATTTATATTTATATGAACAATTTAGTTTATATTGTAAACAATATATGTAAAGAAAATCACCAAGGACCATGAACACATAAGCAGAAATTAAAGAGTAAAGTCATTCCAGAAGGTGTTACTCTTTCTATTAAGCAGAAATAAGATCCAAAGGCCAGTAACCCAATCATTAAGAATAATAACAGTTCCTGATGACTGAGCATTTTTGTTGTTGTTGTTCATAAGGCACAAACCTTATCTCACCCAGTTGTGTGTGGTAGGTCTCTTCAGTCGTGTCAGACTCTTTGTGACCCCATGGACTGTGGCTCACCACACCCCTCTGTCCGTGGGATTCTCCAGGCAAGAATACTGGAGTGAGTTGCCATGCCCTCCTCCAGTGGATCTTCCTGACCCAGGATTTGAACCTGCATCTCTTATGTCTCCTGCATTGGCAGGCAGGTCTTTTACCACTAGCACCACTTGGGAAGCTCAGTTATATCTTCACAACAAATCTGTGTAGCAATGATTCCCAGACCTGGTTTAACGATGAAGACACTGAAGTCTGGAAGCTGAGTGACGTCATCAAGGCCCCAAAGTCCTTTGAGGCAGAGCAGGAATAAAATTGTTGGGTCACATTGACACTCAGTCTACACAAACATTCTATCCCTGGCTGTCTCTGGAATGATTTTCTGGGAACCTTTGCACATTGCAAGTTCTCTACAGATACTCCCTCTTTTATCAACCAATATTGTACCTTGGAGACAAAGGCATATAGAGAGGAGTCTACAAGTATACAAAGCTTAGGACTATTTTGTAAGGATGTTGTCTGGAATGCGTACATTGAACATGCTCAAAGGAAGGGTGGAAATCAACAGAACAGAACAGAACAGAACCAAACCATGTTGATGCAAAGGTATGTTTACTCTTTGCTCAGATGTGCTTCCAAACATTATTGGCAGAGCCAAAGATCTTCTAACATTATTTCTTTATTTATAGAGTTATTTTATGTACACAGGCATATAACTTTTTCTTATTAAGAAGCTTTAAAAATAATGAAGGGCATGTTTCTAAAGCCTAGCATCCAAGGTTATGAAAGGATTTTACACACATGCCCTTTATTTCTGTTAACTAATCTCATTTCAGAGATGAGTATGATCAAAACATAAAACCTGGGAATCTAAACTCATTTATTTTCTACTGTAACCACAAGTCATAAATTAAATAACCAGAGGGAATCTTTAAATATGGAGACTGAATGTGCTAAAAAGTTTTTCCCATTTTTCCTGAAAGGGATATCTTTGGGAAAAAAATTTAATTGTAGTAAAATACACGTGAAATTTACTAGCTTAACCATTTGTAAGCACACAGTTCAGTGGTATTAAATACATTCACATTATTGTACATCTTTACCTTCTAGCCACAGAACTTCTTTCATCTTGCAGAACTGAAACTCTACCCACTAAACAACAACTCCCCACTCCCAGCAGCTCCTGGCACCCACCATTCTACTTCCTGTCTCCATGCGTTTACTACTCTAGGTAGCTCATATTAACAGAATCATACAGTATTTGTCCTTTTTGATTGGCTTATTTTACTTAGTTTAATTTCCTCAAGATTCATCTCTGCTGTATAGCAGGAGTCAGAACTTCCTTCCTTTCTGAAGCTGAATAATACTCCACTGTATACATATATGCACTACATTTTGTTTATTGATTCATCTGTCAATGGACCTTTAGGTGCCTCCCCCTTTTTGCTACTGAGAATAATGCTGCTATGAACATGCAAGTACAGGTATCACTTCAAGATCTTTCTTTCAATTCTTTTGGGTTTATACTCTAAAGTAGAATTGGTAGATCATATAATAATTCTATCTTTAACTTTTTCTAGAAATGACTACTTGTTTTCCACAGTGGCTGTACTATCTTACATTCCTACCAGCAACGAACAATGATTCTAATTTCTCTACATCCTTGCCAATACTGCCAATCCATTTTTTTCTTTCTCTCTTTCATTTTTCTTTTTGATAGTAGATGTCTTAAAGGGTATGAGGTGGCATTTCACTGTAGTCTGTAAAGCTGTATCTTGGTTTCAAAAGTACTTAGACATATACACTACCATATGTAAAATTAGATAGCCAGTGGAAATTTGCTGTATGAGCAGGGAGCTCAAATCCAGTGCTCTGTGATAACCTAGAGGGGTGGCATGAGGTGGGAGGTGGGAAGGACATTCAAGAGGGAGGGGACATATTTATACCTATGGCTGATCCATGACGATATATGGCAGAAACCAAAAGAATATTGTAAAGTAATTATCTTTCAATTAAAAACAAATTAATTAGTAAAACAAGAGTACTTAGAGTAATTCCAGGTATTTTAGAGGCCATGGGTATAGCAACAGCTGTACTCAGTTGTAAGATCCAAGCCCACGTTCTCCTTCCCTTTGGGTGCCATGTTGAGATGCTTCCTAATACACAGGCATTTCAGGGCACATTAAACCCACATTCCAGAAAGCACAATTGCCTGGATCATTTTGTCTCATCTCCTCTCTGTTTTTCATCTCATGAGGGTATTTATCTGAGTTTCTTTTGATGGGCAGATGATTATCAAGTATATAAAATAAATTCAAATTCCTTTTTAAAAAATCAGTAAGTCTGTCAAAGGAGAGGGCAGGATGGAAGACGAGGATGCAGGATCTAGGTTGCCTTTGGCTATATACCTGAAGGATAGTAATGTCTTAGTAAATATTCACCGAATGATGTTGAGTGAATGAACCACAAGGAATGACATGAGTGTCTACTGTGCATATGAATCGAGTCTCCAAAACACTCTCTGAAAGTTATACTTCTTTAAGACACAGAAGAAAAGAAAATAGAATCAGAGTCCAGGAAAAGACTGGCTAATGATAGATAGATGCTCCACTATCACGGCAGTCACATCTGGGTCTACATGAAGCACTTCACACTTAGTGATCTATTTTGTCCTCACAACAGCTCAAGGGGTCGGTACTGTTAGTTATCTTGTAAGACAGAGAAAACTGAGGTACATAGAGACAGATTTCTCAGTCACCTGCTCTACCTCACTATTCTATACTGCCTCCTGGTGAAAATTATTTACTAATGGATGAATTGTCAAAGTCTCCCCAAAGCATCTATATAACCTGTAATTCTCAAAGCTCAGCAGTTTCACAGAAAGTCCTCCAAGAAGATAATCACCTTTGAAAAGATGTCTTCATTTCCCACAGTGAAATTCCATCTGTAAGACACTTAAAAGTCATGTTTCCCTATAGGAACCTCTCCAGTGCTAAACAAACCATTTATCCTTTTGTTCTCAGAATTATGTGGTTATCAGTGGATAAAATTGTGGAAACTGAGGAAGACTGAGTCCAGAAATCTATCTCAGTAATTTATTAAATCACATGCACACAAAACTAACGAATGAACAAAGAAACAAAACATGTGTCTGATGAAAATGTCTGTTGAAAATACCTGATGTTAAAACTGTGCTCTATTAGGAAAAAAAGGATCAATCCTTTGATGTAATTTGAAAAAAAAAAGGCAAATTAAAAGCAATTAAACTTAGATATGTTATAAAAAGAACAATGTGACAATGCTCTGATGTGCATACCTGAGGTGCAACTGACATTTTCTTCCTTAAATCATGAAGTCCAATGTTGTTTGTCCAGATCCCATCAATCCGAATGCCACCTTCGGTTCTGACAATCTAAGAATGGCAGCGATGAGGGAACTTTTTCCGGCTCCTGTTCTTCCCACAATGCCACACTATAAAGAGACCAAGGGGATTAAGAATAACCAGGATACAACAAACCTAGGAGAAACCCTGATTGTTGAAGATGAATTTTCAAAGTTCTATTACATATAAAGAGTAGTCTGTAGTTTCTCAAGCATGGTCTTAGTGACATTTTGGGTCAGATAATTCATTGTTGGGGGGTGAGGAGACTGTCATGTATATTGTAAGATGTTTAAAAGTACCCATGAACTCTACCCACTAGGTACCAGATTCAATCCCCAAATTGTGGCAATCAAAAATGGCAGATATTCACAAATGTCCCTGGTTGAGACCACCATCATCCCAAGCATATGGAATATAAACTAGAGCAATTTTTATGCCTTCTTAAGATTGTAGCTCAGCTGGTAAAGAATCTGCCCACAATGCCAGAAACCTGGGTTCGATCCCTGGTTTGGAAGATCCTCTGGAGAAGGGAAATGCTACCCACTCGAGTATTCTGGCCTGGAGAATTCCATGGACTGTATAGTCCATGGGGTCTCAAAGAGTTGGACACAACTGACTTTCACTTCACTTCACTTCAAGATTTCATGCAGTTTTATTCAGATTTCCCTGAAGGGATGCTTAATATGCTGAAAATTGTTTTCTGTGATTATCACATAGTATCCATTATGTGGTATGTTAAAGGGGAGGACAGGTATGTGTGTGTGGTGTATGTGTATAAATGTGTATGGATGTATGTAACTAACATTCATAAATAAAGCAAGATGACTTAAAAAATCATCTGCTGGCTGTGAAAAACCTGCAGTCTCCTAAGTGGTGCATAAGAAGTCAGCTTTTAAATTAGCTTTATTCCTGCTGCTTAGGTAATTGGACCTTGGGAATCACATGGGTAGTTTTACAGAGATGTCAGCAAGTCAGAAGTGATACACAAACAAGTACTCACTTTCTCAGGGATCTGTTATTTAAGAGGAATTATTCTTTGGTAGAAAAATGAAATCATTTCCTGATATTAAATATCTTAATTATATTCGATGTTGAAACATCTTAAAATATAAAATGCAAAATCTTAAAAGACAGAGGCCAGTAGACAAAATGCACATAATGAGGCCAACAATAAGATAAACAAAATTTGCTGTTTACATGGGACCTTTAATTGGAGCAGTACAAAAGGCATCTTATTAACAAATTAATACTTACAATTGAAAAAATACATGTCAAGTGTCAGTCTATTTATTAATATCAAAGCAGGGAGAAATTAAGTGACTAGCAATAAGATTAAAGAATCTATACAATGCAGGTTAAATGCTGCTGCCCTGCTAAATCACTTCAGTCGTGTCTGACTCTGTGCGACCCCATAGACAGCAGCCCACCAGGCTCCCCCGTCCCTGGGATTCTCCAGGCAAGAACACTAGAGTGGGTTGCCATTTCCTTCTCCAATGCATGAAAGTAAAAAGTGAAAGTGAAGTCGCTCAGTTATGTCCGACTCTTAGCGACCCCATGGACTGCAGCCTACCAGACTCCTCCGTCCATGGGATTTTTCAGGCAAGAGTACTGGAGTGGGGTGCCATTGCCTTCTCGCTGGTAGGGAATGAAACTGCATTTAAATATGTATGCAGAAACTGACTTTTTTACCAATGAGTTTGAAAGTGAAAGAAAGTATTAGTCACTCAGTCTTGTCTGACTTTTGGCGACCCCATGGAATGTAGCTCACCAGGCTTCTCTGTCCATGGAATTCTCAAGAGAAGAACAGTAGAGTGGGTTGCCATTTCCTACTCCAGGGGATCTTCCTGACCCAGGGATGGAGCCTGGGTCTTCTGCCTTGCAGGCAGATTCTTTACCCTCTGAGCCACCAGGGATGTCTAACTGCAAATTCCCTGAAGGAAGCTTCCCTAGAGATGATTTCATCTCTATTTAGAATCTGGAATTGATAAGGGTGTAAGACATGCTTTCGATCATTTGTAAATCAGTAAAATTTTAAAAATCATAGCTTTAAAGAGAACTAAATCTTTCTATGCAATATAATCAGAATTCTTAGAAATTTTGATTTTTCTGATTTGAATACCTCTAAAGTCTCACAACTTAGCCTGTCAAATCAATCATGGCATTTCAAAAAAGAATTTATATTTATAGATATTAAACATAAGAAAATTGGGCTTAGCTAATTTTATTATCTTACAAAGATAATACGTCTATAAGATATTTTTGTTGTTGTTGTTGTTTAGTGTGTCAGTCATGTCCAACTCTTTGCAACCCCATGGACAGCACATCAGGCTTCCCTGTCCATCACCACCTCCTGGAGTTTGCTCAAATTCATGTCCATCGAGTCAGTGATGCCATCTAACCATCTCTATTGAACCCTTCTCTTGCCTTCAGTCTTTTGCAGCATCAGGGTCTTTCCCAATGAATCAGCTCTTTCCATCAGGTAGCCAAAGTATTGGAGCCTCAGCTTGAGCATCGGTCCTTCCAATGAATATTCAGAGTTGATTCCCTATAGGATTGACTGGTTTGATCTCCTTACAGTCCAAGGGTCTCTCAAGAGTCTTCTTCAGCACCACAGTTCGAAAGCATCAATTCTTTGGCACTCAGCCTTCTTTATGGTTCAACCCTTACATCCATATATGACTACTGGAAAAACCATAGCTTTGATTATATGGACTTTTTTTTGGCAAAGTCATGTCTCTACTTTTCAATATTCTGTCTAGGTTTGTCAATATTTTTCTTCCAAAGAGCAAACTTCTTTTAATTTCATGGCTGCCGTCACTGACCACAGTGATTCTGGAGGAAAATAAGGTCTGTCACTTTTCATTGTTTCCCCATCTATCTGCCACGAAGTGACTGGACAGGACACTATGATCTTCATTTATTGAATATTGAATTTTAAGCCAGCTTTTTCACTCTCCTCTTTCACTTTCTTCAGGCTCTTTAGTTACTTTTTGCTTTCTGCCATTGCCATTAGGGTGGTGTCATCTGCATATCTGAGGTTATTGCCATTTCTCCCGGCAGTCTTAATTCCATCCAGCTTGAGCTTCATCCAGCCCAGCATTTCACATGATGTACTTTGCGTATAAGTTGAATAAGCAGGGTGACAAAATACAGCCTTGACATACTCCTTTCCCAATTTTCAACCAGTCCGTTGTTCCATGTCCAGTTCTAACTGTTGCTTCTTGACCTGCATATAGGTTTCTCCAGACATTTTGCACCTTATTTTAAACCCTAATCTATATTATACAGATGGGCCATTCTGTGCACACAGGCAAGGTGTAGTTTATATATATGTGACTCATGTGTTTTGTGTACAGGCAGGCCTCAAAGATATTTTGGATTTGGTCCAGACAACCTCAGTAATGTGACTATCACAAAATAAAGCAAGTTACATGAATTTTTTTTTCTGTTCAGAAAGATTTATGTTTATTCTATATTGTAGTCTACTAAGTGTACAATAGCATTATATATTAAAAAGATATACACAACTTAATTTCCAATAGTTTATTGCTAAAAGAATGCTAACCATCATTTGAGCCTTAAAACACACTGATCACAGATCCCAGAATAACACGTTTCATTAATAATGAAATGGTTTGAAATATTGTAAGAATTATCAAAATGTGACACAGAGACATGAAGTTAACAAATACTGTAGGAAAAATGGTGCCAATGTATTGCTTGACACAGTGTTGCCATAAATGTACAATTTGTGGGGAAAATGCATTCTCTGTGAAGCACAATAAAAACAGGTATGCCTACATATCTCGGTGTTCTCATACATAAATCAACCCACAACAGGACACAAGGAGTACTCTATCTGTGAGGATGCATGGATGTTCCCATGTCATCAGCTCTACTGAAATTGATCCATCTTTGCAAACAGGAACATTTGTGGAGTTTGAGTAAATGGTCTGAGATATATAGGGGCACCTATAGGGCTGTTCCGGAGAAGGCGATGGCACCCCACTCCAGTACTCTTGCCTGGAAAATCCCATGGATGGAGGAGCCTGGTAGGCTGCAGTCTGTGGGGTCGCTAAGAGTCGGACACCACTGAGCGACTTCACTTTCACTTTTCACTTTCATGCATTGGAGAAGAAAATGGCAACCCACTCCAGTATTCTTGCCTGGAGAATCCCAGGAATGGGGGAACATGGTGGGCTGCCGTCTATGAGGTCACACAGAGTCGGACACGACTGAGGTGACTTAGCAGCAGCATAGGGCTATTCATGACCATAGGACTGTGAACTCCAAATTCCAGTGAGGAGAACTAACTAACTAAATAAATAAATGGAGGGCTTCCCTGGCAGTCCAGTGGCTATGATTCTGTGCTTCCACTACAGGGAATGTGGGTTCAATCCCTGGTCGAACGACCAAGATCCCACATGTTGCATGGCCACAGGCACCCCAAAAGAAAAAGGCAACTCAAAGAAAACCTGGTTCTGGCTATTTCTACAGTTCAGTCATCAAAACTATAGTCTGAATGACTTTTCTGGGTAAACAAAGGGTTTTACCAATTGCCCATGGAGAGTATCACCAGTATCACTAACCTTACATCCTTCAATCTATAGATACTTGGAGGGCTTCCCTGGAGGCTCAGTGGTAAAGAATCCAGCTGCCAGTACAAGAGTCATGGGTGCAATCCCTGGTCTGGGAGAATCCCACATCCCACAAAGCAACTAAGCTCATGCACCACAACTATTGAGCCTGTGCTCTAGAACCTGGGAACCAAAACTACTGAGCCCACATGCCACATCTACTAAACCCTCACACCCTATAGGCCATGCTCTATAACAAGAGAAGACACCACGATGAGAAGCCAATGCACCATAAGTAGAGCACTCTCCACTCACCACAACTAGAAGTCTCCACTCACTGCCTGAGCAAATGTCTTTTAATTTCATGGCTGCCATCACTGACCACAGTGATTCTGGAGCCCAGGAAAATAAAGTCTGTCACTTTCCATTGTTTCCCCATCTATCTGCCTCGAAGTGACTGGACCAGATACTATGATCTTCATTTATTGAATGTTGAATTTTAAGCCAGCTTTTTCACTCTTCTTTTCACTTTCATCAAAAGGCTCGTTAGTTCCTCTTTGCTTTCTGCCCGAGCAGCAACAGAGACCCAGCACAGCCAAAAATAAATAAATAAATAAATTATAAAGACACTTGGAGAAAATCTTATTTTATTTGCTTTACAATGGCTCCTTTCTGTTTTTCCAACCAGGTTGGTCTCTGATGATGACACCAACTTGTTAGACACTTGCACCTGGATCTCTCTTCACACATCAAACTCAACATAATCAACATCCAATGCCCCACACAAAACAACCCCTTCCTTCGTCTTTCCCACTTTACTCTCACGATTTCCTTCCTAGGCTCAGGGGCTGAACTGTCCACCTTACTTCCCTGAGTAAAGCACGGTGCCAAGCCCTGAAGACTACTCTTGCAGTGTTTCATGACTCAGTTCTTCATTTTAAGGTCCACAGTCAGCACCAGAGTGCCAGGTTGCATCACCTTTTAAAAAACAAGCTAAAACAAACTCTTTCCTTAAAATAAACAGTGCAAATGAATTTGAAAAGTAAATACTAGCTAGCCTCAACACTCTGAAAAAAACATTTTCAAGACGACATTTTTACTTTCTAGTCTACTCTATGTGTTCTTGAAGGCACAAGTTCACATATATAAACAAAATGGGATTAATACGAACATACTGTTACATTTTTTCATTTAGTACTTCATAAGAACATTTATTTTAATAACTACAAAATATTACAATATATGTGATCATTTACCAAACCCTCTACTGCTGGATATTTAGGCAATCTCCAATAATTTACTATTATATATAACTCTGTTAAATATCCTTGAAGCTAAATCTTGTTTTTGCAAACAACCTTAATCATTTCCTTCAGATAAACTCTCAGACGTGGAACTGCTGAGAATCAAACATGAACATTTTCAGAGGAAGCCGTTAAGCTATTAACCTACCCTCCAGAAATACGATACCATTTTCTACTCCCACTCGATTCCCTGCACATTCACAAACCTGGATGTTCAGAGCTTTGTTTTAATTGACATATGTTTGATCCCAAAAAGTGGAATCACTTTCCCAAGACATTTTGTTGGAGGCACAACAGCTCCGGGCTCCCTGCCTCCCGCATCTGCCTACTCTGGTCCTCATGCTCTCACTTCTCGGATTAAACTCCCAACAGTCAGCTCTGTGCCCATCACTCCATCCCAGGATGTCTCTTCTACACAACCATCCCAACTGACGCACATGTCCACAAGTCAGCTTCCTTGGGGTCACTCAGTACTTTTCAGGTTTGAGTATGAAAGTGTCTGCTGCACACCTGGTAGCTGATTTTCTGAAATGCTCTGCAGGTGCCTAGTTCTTCACTCACTGGATCAGGACATCATGTTTTTGCTTATGTTGACCCCAACTCCTAAAGAACTTTCACATGCATTTCTACTGAATGCATTTCCATCTGCTGGAACCCTAACCACACATCACTAAGTCTCTCTCACATGCCTGAATCCTTGGAAATGCTCCCCCTGTCCCCTCATGTGGGCTTGTCCCAATCCTAACAGATGTTATGTCATTAAAAAAAAAAAAAAGACAGATATTATTTTTGTAAAAACCTCTATAAAAATTATGACCTCTTTCTAGCTTACAAAGTTAATATAGTCATTTTCTTGTTTCTTTGGATGAACTGTACATATTGACAGCAGAATCTGTATTGGATTTGACTGTCTTTATTTGTATTACCTGTGGTGTCCTGAGAAAAAGAAGCTTCCATGGGGAACTTAGATTTTAACTCAGGCCAGACAAATTTATGGAAAATCTATCACCATATTATTTAGATATATGATAAACCATACAGAGAAAGACACAACAGATGGACCCTACAGCTATAGATACAACTTCAAATGGCCAGCACCTATTTTCTCATGGGACAGACAACTTTTGCAATATAAGTGGTTATGGTCATTTTACACCTAATGAAAATGATGGCCATCTTTATCCAAGCAATTACTCTGATCCCCATACTGGGTGCTTTACATGTCTTATCTTGTTAAGTCGTACAACAACCCTACAGGCTACATCCTATCACTTCCATTTTGCAAAAGAAAAGATTGAGGCTTAGTTAGATGAATTAGTCTGCCTGAAATATCAGAGCCCATCAGTCACAGGATGGGACTCAAATCCACATCCTCGGGCTCTTTTCTCCATCTGCTGATGGCCTCCTTATCACCTGGATGGCCTGGCACCTTATCATGTCCCTCTGTGAAGCTAGAACAGAGAAAGTGGGAAGGAGTGTAGCTGCAATTAAATGTACAGGCTTAACATAGAGATCCTATGACCAGAGAGTTAAAGCATGAAGTGAATACAGGGATGTACGTGGTGAGTGGGAATAAAGAGTGTGCCTCCAGGGGCCTTGTCCCCCCTGCGCTGCCCTCAGCCTGGCCGCTTCCCACACTGCTTCACCATGAAGATGGCTGCCTGGGTGCCACATCCAGGTAGGACGAGATCTGCTGAGAGGTGAGATGCTGTCCTGCCTGGCTCCTTGGATGACTGAGGGAAACCTTTCTGAGAGGAACCCATAACCTCCTTCAAGTCCCTCAAGGTTCCTTGGGCCGCCTGGAATGATTCCTGAAGAGAGAATACCTCAGATCAGTCAAATTCACCCAAGTCTTAGAGCAAAGCTGGGCTCTGCTATGAGACTTCCCTGGTGGTCCACTGGTTAAAGCTCCTGACTTCCAATGTTCAGTCCCTGGTTGGGGGACTGAGGCCCCACATGCTGCTCTTGTGGCCAATAAACAAATAATTTAAACAACAACAACAAACTGGTCTCTGCCATCCTGGGAGGGGGAAGTGGCATTACAGGCAGTAAATCTGCCTGCCTCCATGTTCTGGATTCAGAAGCAAGAGATAGAAGATTGAGACAGACGGTAACCTGAAGGTGAGCCCCTGTGCATCTTTCTTGGAGAGAAAATGGCAAATGAGGTACATTACTTTTCTCCATCATAAATCTCTACAAGAGGCACTTATCATCGCCTGTGAGCAGCTGTCAGTGGGCTTTTAATGACTCATTTGAATAGATGCCCATCACTTTGCTAGAATCTATTTCTGTTCAAATGAAAATAAAGAGAGGTTAATTAACAGGAAAAAAAAAAAAGAGTGTGCCTGAGGTCAGGTGTGCCGGCTGTTGGCAGGAAGAACTGACACCCACAGCTGGGCTGACAGAGAAACCTGCAGCTGAGTGGGGCACATGGTACCTGGGGAACAGACCAGAGAGACCTCGTGCCCTGCTTGGGGCAGGAAGACTCATTTTTTATCCCATTAGGTGGTGAAAGAACTGCATACACTGCTACACTCAGCTCTTTCTGACTCCAGGTCCAGGCAGGGCTGAGCCTGTGGGAAATCCCTTCAGTCCCTGCAGTAGGTTGGTGGGGAAGTTGGGAGCAGGATGAAAACTGCCTGTGATGACGACAGACTCCACTGAAAAGATGCAAATAAATGCAGTAGAATCACACAGAATTAGATTATATTGTAAAGGCCCAACTTATAGAATATAAAAGTAAGTAAATCTGTAGGGTTAGGTGGCAGAGATTTTTCTAGAGCCTCCTGCTCAGTCACAATAGGGGTTTGGGTGATTCATGAGCTCAGTCTCAAACTGTCTAAGGATATTTCTTGGAAATCACTAGCTATCAGTCATCAAAAACTGTCTTTGGGAGAAAAAGTAATTTACTAGAAGGTCCTATTTAAATGCAATGCTGAGAAAGTGAGCTGAATGGGCCTGAGACTCTGCATTTCTAAGAAGCTCCAGGAGATGCAGGTGCTACTGACCCTGGCACCAGAGTCTAAATCACAAGGAATTAGGAAGTTGGCAGGGGAAGGGGGACACACTGAGAATGAAGGGAGGGGTTTCTAGGAAAATATTATGTTAAAAAGGAGAAAAATATTTTTTGCACATTATACCAAGGTCTCGTAAGCATCTGTAAAAATGTATTATCCAAGTAATAGCTGTGAGCAAAAACAAACAAAATTAGTCTACCTCTAGAGCTGAAAAATGCTTTAATATGGCCCAGGACTCTCTAAAATCATCAAATCAACCACAAAAATCATCTAAATAAAAAATGTAGCCCATGTTCAGAAAACCAGGAAACCTAAGGTACTATTTACCTCAGTTTTTTTTTTTTTTTTTAATTTTTGGCTGAGCTGGGTCATGATTGCTGTGTTCAGTTCAGTTCAGTTCAGTCGCTCAGTCGTGTCCGACTCTTTGCGATCCCATGAATCGGAGCATGCCAGGCCTCCCTGTCCATCACCAACTCCTGGAGTTCACTCAGACTCATGTCCATCGAGTCAGTGATGCCATCCAGCCATCTCATCCTCTGTCGTCCCCTTCTCCTCCTGCCCCCAATCCCTCCTAGCATCAGAGTGTTTTCCAATGAGTCAACTCTTTCCATGAGGTGGCCAAAGTACTGGAGTTTCAGCTTTAGCATCATTCCCTCCAAAGCAATCCCAGGGCTGATCTCCTTCAAATGGACTGGTTGGATCTCCTTGCAGTCCAAGGGACTCTCAAGAGTCTTCTCCAACACCACAGTTCAAAAGCATCAATTCTTTGGTGCTCAGCCTTCTTCACAGTCCAACTTTCACATCCATACATGACCACAGGAAAAACCATAGCCTTGACTAGATGGACCTTTGTTGGCAAAGTAATGTCTCTGCTTTTGAATATGCTGTCTAGGTTGGACATAACTTTTCTTCCAAGGAGTAAGTGTCTTTTAATTTCACGGCTGCAGTCACCATCTGCAGTGATTTTGGAACCCAAAAAATAAAGTCTGACACTGTTTCCACTGTTTCCCTATCTGTTTCCCATGAAGTGATGGGGCCAGATGCCATGATCTTCATTTTCTGAATGTTGAGCTTTAACCCAACTTTTTCACTCTCCACTTTCACTTTCATCAAGAGGCTTTTTAGTTCCTCTTTCTGCCATAAGGGTGGTGTCATCTGCATATCTGAGGTTATTGATATTTCTCCCAGCAATCTTGATTCCAGATTGTGCTTCTTCCAGCTCAGCGTTTCTCATGATGTACTCTGCATATAAGTTAAATAAGCAGGGTGACAATATACAGCCTTGCCATACTCCTTTTCCTATTGGAACCAGTCTGTTGTTCCATGTCCAGTTCTAACTGTTGCTTCCTGACCTGCATACAGATTTCTCAAGAGGCAGGTCAGGTGGTCTGGTATTCCCATCTCTTACAGAATTTTCCACAGTTTATTGTGATCCAGGCTGTCTCTAGTTGTGATGAGTGCGGGCTATGCCTTGTTGCAGTGCACGGGCTTCTCACTCCTTTTGTTACTGAGCACAAGCTTGAGTAGTTGTGGCATGCAGGCTCAGTAGTTGTGCCGCATGGACTTACTTGCTCTTCGGCATGTGGAATCTTCTCAGACTAGGGATTGAACCAGTGTTCCCTGCACTGGCAGGTGAATTCTTCTCCACTGCAAAACGAGGGAAGTCTTGGTTCTTTATTTTCACTTGCTATTTCTTCTATGGATTAAAATCCTGCATAGTACCTACTACACTTTCCTATTGGCCGTAACTTCCAGGAATCCTGACAGCAGAAGGAATGAGGAAAACAGAATAAAGCCTCCCTTCTGCTAGGCTGGTTCACTCACATGTCCCCTCCCCACCCACAGCAGCCTCCCTTAATCAAATCCAACACCAAACGTGTCTCCTGGAGTGACGGGGGTGGGGACCATAAGCAGAAGAGGAATAGGTAGGATGTACACACGTGAAGTGAAATGGCTTCATAAACATGCTGCCCAGGTATCATCTCCCCACACAGAAATAAAGCTAATGGCGATACTGTGTCAAGTTGCTACAGTCATTAATTCAGTCTCCAAATTTAATTTGCCTGAAACATTTTAGAATATCAATAATCCTATGATTTTCAGGTATTAAGAAGGAAGAATAAAGAATCTGTTATGTTCCTAAGTTGTGTTACAGAGTTTCTTAGATAATTCATATTCTATGCCTTTGGGGAAAATTTAAGACAAGTGCAAGTTAACAGAATTACATTTACAATGGAAAATCTGACAGACACATTGTCTGACAGTAAATAACCATTGCCTTGAGTGCTCTAGGGGACAGGATTATATCAAGAGCTGTGGTTAATGTTTTCCTGACACACCAGTTCACCTTATTTCTGACCTACACTGGAACTGGAAGTAATTAAGACCAGCTTTTGCCCTGTGACTAACTGAAGCTGCTTTCTGGGTAGCATTTGGGGATTAAGTTGAATATTTATTTTTTTTCATTTTTATGTTACAAGGGTATTATTCACTAAATTACAGCTACAGTCCACTAGATGGGTCTGTGGTGCTGAGAGTTTTAAAGAGCAGTTCTTTCCGTTATTCAGAGCTGTCTTGTGTATGTGTGTGTGTTGGTTACTGGCTGCTCACACCTGTCTGCTACTCACCCTCGAAACCAGCAGTCCCTAAGCACCCTCTCTGTGCCCTGCAGAATGCCACTTTCTGGGGAAAAAAGATGAAAACAAGATGCTCCCTGATTTTAAAAAACCTCAAGGTACTTACTGTGAAATACAGATTCCAAATTATAAAGCATGCTATAGGTGGTAGCTTTTATTTTCATTATAGTAAAATTCACATAACATAAAATTTAACTGCATAACCATTTTTTAGTGGACAGTTTGGTGTTCAGTATATTCACATTGTTGTACAGCCAAGCTCGAGAAATTTTTTGCCTGCTAAAACTGAAATTCTATACCCATTAAACAAACAACTTCCCATTTCCCATCCACCAGTCCCTGGAGATCACCATCCTACTTCCTGTCTCCTTGAATTTGACTACTCTAGGAATCTCACATAAGTGGAATCAGAGTATTCATTCCCTTTGTGTCTGGCTTATATCATTTGGAAAGATATCATGAAGGTTTATCCATAGGTCAGAATTTTCTTCCTTTTTAAAACTGAAGAATATTTCATTGTAAGGATTTAGTTCCTTCCAACTTTTGGCTACTGTGAAAACAGTGTACCATAATTTCTATCTTAAAAGAAAAGATAAGACACTAACGAAGAATTGAGGGTCTCAAAGATTTGTTAGATCAACTCAGAAAATGAGGAGACGTTCACCAGCCAGATGATGGAGGGAACAGGTCTCTGAGGTAGAGGCGCAGCGTGCACGCTGAAAACCGGGAGGGCACGGTGCTTTGGGAGAACCTATACACGACCTGATTGCAGGGGTGTGCGTAAGTCAGGAGACATACTGGCTTCAGAGGGAGATGGGGAAGAGCTTCCTACCACCTTGTCTGTTCTGGTTTAGTCTCTTCAAGACTCTGTTGGGCCCAGCTGAAAGCCTCAAGCTTAACGAGAAAGGAACATCACCAGCAGACATGGACAATGGCAGGTCTAGGTCACAGCCTCTCTGCCATCTCCCATGTGGATCTTCCCTGCTCCCTTCAAGGTGCTTTTGACTTTGAGCAAGTCTCCAGGCCCTGCCTCCATCTGAGGCCCTGGTTCCTCACCCCTGACTGGGTCATGATTCAGGCTCTTCTCTTCCCGACAGCCCCTACTGGACTACGCTTAGGGCTGCGGTCTGGTTCCGGCAGCAACTCACCCAGGCCAGTAAGGATCAGTTATGTGCTAAAGAAAGAAGCAGTCTGTGGGTGGGAGGGCAGGGGCATGGCAGCTCAGTGTGGGTGAGTAGAGGACAAGTCCACAGCAAAAACCCAGGGACAGAGGAGCAGGCTACACCAGAGGGCACCATGGGAGGAAAAGAAGAAACACAAAGAAGAAAAGATGGGGAACATTGCTGGTGGTCCAGTGGCTAAGAACCTGTGCTCCCAAAGCAAGGGGGCCTGGGTTCCATTCCTGATCAGGGAACTATTAACAGATCCTACATGCTGCAACTAAGAGTGTGCATGCCCCAGTGAAGATCAAAGATCCTGTGTGCCACAACTAAGACCAGCACAGCCAAATAAATAAATAAAAATATATTAAAAAATAAAAGATGGAAAGGAATGAAATATTGGAGAGTTAGGAACAGGGAGCCAGGGCAGACTACACAGTCTTTGTTATGAATAATTAGGTGTCACATATTGTGCCCTGGGTCAGGTTAAGATCAAGGCCTGGAGCCCATGACCCATCAACCACCAGGAAGGAGCTGGTGACACAGGAAAAAAATGCTGGTATCCCCATTCCATGGTCAGTTTCCAAGAAAGATTCAGGGACAGTGTCACTGATCTAATCTGCATCCATTAGGAACAAAGAGTCCCCTGTACACAGACAAGGAAGCCAAGACCAGAAGTGGTGCTAAAACTTTAGCTGGATTTTAGAGAGGCAAATGGCTTAAACTAACCTTTTCTCTTGTGCCAATGGACATTCCCACGTTCTTCAATACCAGAGGCCCATCCAAGCTGTACCTGAAGTTCATATTAGAAAAGTAAATCTCTCCTCTCTCGGGCCAGGATGGAGGTGGACGATATTCATATTCCCAGGGTGCTTCTTTCTCAAGGTCTGTATATTCAATCCCCCTTTCTACTGAAATCATCTGAAACACATATGACATCACATGAGTTAGTGTCAGGGGTCTTATTTATGGATGATCAGAGACTGTAAGTAAAACCTTCTGCTTTCCTATGGTTTAGAACATCCTGGGCTCAGAATCCATAAAGGACAGAAGTAGGAGTCTGATGAGGCCTTGGATGATTTGCAAACTTGTTCATCATCCTCAATACTTTTACTTATGACTATTCCCTTCAACTTTATATTAAAACTAAAAGCATTACAGAAATGAATGGTAAAATTTTATTGATCCACCTTTCACATCTGAAGAAAAAAATGAGAATTTTTTCAAAGAAAAGAATACTTATGGACACCAATCAGTATGTGTGGCTACAGAAGGGTCACATGTTACAGATGAGCAGAACTGGACAGTCATCAAGACTCATTTTAATAATTAGTCACTGTCTACTCTGTTAGAAGGCTGACATGGAAAGACTTTGTTTTTCTCCCTTTAGGAAAAATTCAAAATGTATAATTTACATAACCCCACACCTTTGAGAGCACACTCTGAGAGGGAGCCTATCCTACCAGGAAGAAGGGCTGCCAGCAAATTCAGGTGTTCAACACATACAAGAATAAATGCTAAAATGCAAGGAGGGGTGCAGGAACATATTAATTAAATAAACCTCAAAATACTGGATTCTTTTCTTTTACCAAAAATGAGGAATTACCCATTAATAAACAAAGGTAAACAAGCTGCTAAGTTAATAAACAATTAGCCTATATTCTCTCCAGAATTTCAGGACCTTTCTCCTTTGAGACATTTACTGCATTTGAAGTCAGTCTGTGATGAATATAAAACTTTCTGACATGGTATACATAAGTCTGAGAAAGATGTATATATTTAATTTTACATTAACTTTAAGCAGATGGAGGAGAATACAAAAAAAAAAAAACTTTGTTAACTATAATGCAAAAATAATAGTTTTACTATTTTACATAAGAATTGCTTTTATGCCATTTAACAGCAAGGAGACTTGAAAAGGCTAAGAACAGAAAGATAAACATCACCATGTTCTCAACTTCGGCACTTTGCCTGATGCACCACGGGAACATCCCGTGAGTGTGAGCGTGAGAGACAGGACCAGGCCAACCTGCCCAGGAGTCAAAGCTAAATGAGGAAGAAGAGAAATAAGGTCAGTCTACTTCTCAACCCCTCACACAGCTCCTTCTGTCTCTTTACAATGAAGACTCTTTTATTTTTATGATTTTTATTGCAGAGTGACTGAACTGAACTGAATAGTTGATTTACAAAGTTGTATTAGTTTCAGGTGTACAGTAAAGTGAAATAGCCATATATATACATATAATCTATTCTTTTAAAGTTATTTTCCCATATATATCATTACAGAGTATTAATTAGAGTTCCCTGTGTTATACTGTAGGTCCTTTTTAGTTATCTATTGTATATAGTAGTGAGAGGACTCCTTTATAATATTTGATTCATTTACATGTAATGATAGTATTACTTATAATATTACTTCTGCTGATTGAGACCATAAAACAGTTAAAAAAATAAATAAGAAAAACCCACATGAGGGACTTCCTGGGTGGTCCAATAGCTGAGATTCCAAACTTCCAATGCAGGGGGCCTGGGTTTGATCCCTGGTCAGGAAACTAGACTGCACTTTCCACAACTAAGACTTCACACACTGCAACTAAAGTCCTGCCTGTCTCCCCTGAGACTGAAGATCCCCTGTGCCCCAACTAAGACCCAGGGCAGCCAAACGAATGAATAATGTTTTTAAATATTATGAACTTAGAAAGAATTAACAAAGTTGTTGCTGCTGTTCACTCACTAAGTCATGTCTGACTCTTTGCGACACTATGGATTACAGCACACCAGGCTTCCCTGTCCTTCATTATCTTCCGGAGTTTGTTCAAACTCATGTTCATTGAGTTGGTGATGCTATCGAACCATCTCATCCTCTGCTGCCCTCTTCTCCTTTTACCTTCAATCTTTCCCAGCATCAGGGTCTTTTCCAATGAGTCAGCATTTTGCATCAGGTGGCCAAAATATCGGAGCTTCAGCTTCGATGAATATTCAGGGTTGATTTCCTTTAGGATTGACTGCTTTGATCTCCTTACAGTCCAAAGGACTCTGAAGAGTCTCCACTAGCATCACAGTTCAAAAGCATAAATTCTTCAGCCCTCAGCCTTCTTAAGGGCTTCCCTTGTGGCTCAGCTGGTAAAGAATCTGCCTGCGGGAGACCTGGGTTTGATCCCTGTGTTGGGAAGATCTCCTGGAGAAGAGAATGACTGCCTACTCCAGTATTGTGGTCTGGAGAATTCCATGGACTGTATAGTTCATGGGGTTGCCAAAAGTCAGACATGACTGAGCCACTTTCACTTCACAGCCTTCTTAATGGCCCAACTCTTACAGTCTTACATAACTACTGGAAAAATCATAGCTTTGACTACATGGACTTCTGTTGGCAACATGATGTATCTGCTTTTGAATATTCTGTCTAGGTTTGTCATAGTTTTCCTTCCAAGAAGCAAACATCTTTTAATTTTATAGCTGTAGTCACTGTTCAAAGTGATTTTGGAAACTGATAAAATAAAATCTGTCACTGCTTCCACTTTTTCCCATATATATGCCATGTAGTGATGGAACAGGATGCCATGATCATTGTATTTTAAATGTTGAATTTCAAGCCAGCTTTTTCACTCTCCTCTTTCATCTTCATCAAGAGATTCCTTAGTTCCTCTTCACTTTCTGCCATTGAAGTGATATCATCCGCATATCTGAGGTTGTTGATATTTCTCCTGGCAATCTTGATTCTAGCTTGTAAGTCATCCAGCTTGGCATTTTGCATGATGTACTCTGCATATACCTTAAATAAACAGTGACAATATACAGCCTTTTTGTATTCTTTTCCCAATATTGAACCAGTCTGCTGTTCCATGTTCAGTTCTAACTGCTGCTTCTTGACCTGCATACAGGTTTCTCAGGAGACAGGTAAGATGGTCTGGTATTCCTGTCTCTTGCAGAATTTTCCACAGATTTATGTGATCCATGCAGTCAAAGCCTTTCACATAGTCAATGAAGCAGATGCCCTTCTGGAATTCCCTTGCTTTCTCTATGCTTGTATGAATGTTGGCAATTTGATCTCCATTTCCTCTGCCTTTTCTAAACCCAGCTTGTACATCTGGAAATTCCCATTTCACATACTGTTGAAGGATTTTGAACACAACCTTACTAGCATGCAAAATGAGTGCAATTGTATGGTAGTTTGAACATTCCTTGGCATGACCCTTCCATGGCATTGTAATGAAAACTGACCTTTTCCAGTCCTATGGCCACTGCTGAGTTTTCCAAATTTGCTGGCATATTGAGTGCCGCACTTCAACATCATCTCCTCTTAGGATTTTATTTTTTTTTTTTTCTATATTTCTGAAATCACTTCCCAACATGAAATTTATTTAAAAGTAATCCTCAAATGTATATAAAAGTGGGCACTCTGTGGTAAAATGAAGATATAATTTGAAAAACTAAAAACATTTCTTTGCTCCCAACACTGTAAGAAGCTACATAATGGACTGGAACACATCTGGCTGCCGCATGCATCATCTATCACTGGTGTGGTTTGAAAGAGCATGCCTTTCAAAAGACTAATTTGGACACTAAATACTAGGATCAAAGGGTAATAATCGCAAAGTAAACACATTTTTAGCTTAATTAAAAGGCTGACAGCATTTAAAATCTTTAAAGAGAACAATCTTGTGTTGTCAAAAATCACTTTCAACTTCAAACTAATTTTTAAACTTAATTCAACTTGCCTAATTATGAACTCTAAAGTGAAAAAATATTAGTCTTATTTCACTCTCCTTAATCATATAAGCTATTAAAATGTCAGTAATGGCTGACTGACGATCTCTTTTTTGCCATTTTGAAACTAAAAGTATAGGTGAGATTTTCTTCTAAACATCCTCAAAAGTACTAACAACTCTGCCGAAAAATGGTCAAGTGTGGTAACCATATTTGCAGTATTTCATATTCTCTGAAGGTAGAACTCAACTCTATCCCTTATCCTTACTTTAGCATATAGAATAACTGCATATTCGAGAAAACTAACATAGGAATATAAAATAAGTTTACCAAATATTTGGATAAACTGCTCTGCAAAATACTTTTGTCTAAAAATTTTTAAACTAGAATATCCATCCAAATCAAGTACTAGTGTGAGTACCAGCACCTCAGGTATTTTTTAAGAGCACCGTGCCTTTGAAGAGCTTACGTATAAATATCTAACTGGAGTAAATCAGAGTCTCCAAATAAGACTTTGGTACCTGTATGATCCCATCTAATTGTGCCAAACTCAGTAGTAAAGCTACATATTTGCCAGAAATAAGCAAACACTTTGTTTGGATAACACTGTTGTATTCAGGACTGTACCATGTGCCTGCTGTTCTGGAAACAAGCTACTGCTTCTATCAAAGGCAACACATCCTCAGTTTTTACGACTGTCCTAAGTGATCTAAATAGAAGCACAAATGTGTGCAAGCAGCACACTGGCTGATAACATCCTTAGTGAATTATGCCAAAAAGGAGAGTGAAGTCAAATTTGAACATCTGTCCATAACAATTAAGCACTGAGATACTTACTGGCATCAGGAAAGATCTCTATTCAACTTACAATTTATAGGGATTTTTGATATTGCACATTTCAATTTAAAGCTTATCAAAACTAAGGCAATGAATTCATTCCCCACTCCTTGGATTTTAAATTCATTTTGGATGACTCAAAGAATCGAGAAAAATGCAAAGTGTCTTTCAAAAGCTCCTCAAAAAGCAGTTATGTCATACTTCAAAGAAAACAAGACAAAAATCAGTAACATATCATTTAGTATCCTCAGGCAAATTTAACACATTTTACATTTTAGCATGACAAAAACTTGTTTTCTACCAGATGGAGGCGTTTCTTTGCTTGGTCAAATACTCTTTGTGTTCAAGACTAAAATCTGACTGACCCAAACCAGGGCAGGCTGCCAAATTTAAGGCAGAAGTTATTCATATCTTTGTGTATGAAACTGCCAAGCTAATGGGCTTTTCTCTTGATGCTTTCATGCAAAGGATCCTGTCTCATAAATACACTCTAAGTACCAGCAGAAAACAGAATTCAGAGCCCATTATAAATCTCGTTGGTTATAGCATTTACTATACTATATGGTTTGAAAACTTCTCTGTTTGAGACAACCTGTTTGTTCAGAACTCTTGGAAACATGAGAAGCAACTAACAAGAATATCTTCTTAAAAAGGAGCTTATTTTTTTGAATTAAGAGTTTTACTTTTCTGTCATAAGCAATCTTCTCTTTTCCTTTATATTCTAAAATTTAGAAAATGCTTCTTTGGGCACGACTATCAATGATGTTAACAGAATTTGGACAGTTGAATTCTTGAACTTTTATCGAGCACACAAAATGATTTTAATTTTTTTCAAAGACAGGACAACAGTTTCATGGCATATTAAATTTGAAGATAGATACTACATTTGACTTGGAAGTGAGGCTTGACTTAAAATTCTTGTCTAAATTCTAACACATCAAAGTCATTATTGAAAGTAATACTGACTAGAATAGGCTTTTACTTCTATAGAGATGAGCTGACATACAAAAACTAGATTAGTATTTTCTTCCTGAACTCATAATTGCTTTTATTAGAAAAAAATAATGTCTTTTATTTTCCTGTATACTTGCTTTAAAAAGTTATTAACTCCTCTAGAAGTCAAAACAGTTCAACTAGATAGATTTCTATTCCAAAATACATTTATCTTTGGAAAACAAGATAACAGCTGTAAAAACATTATTAAGAGAATAAAATGCAGTGATGTGAAATATGGATAACATTCACACACAAAGTGTAACTATAATATACAGAGCCATTCAAATACACATTTATAAAGAGAATGAAAAGGTACCTAAAATAGCATTTTATATATAAAATTTTCATATTAAAATATTGCTCAATAAATAAGAGGTGATATTATGAATTCCATTTCCCTCTTAAATGTTATCTTCAGTAATTTAGACTAATATAAGAACTGTTAACCTTCCTTTGTTTTGACAGGTGAAATACATTAAAACATGTTTAATAAAATCACTGTAACAGTATATTTAAGTAGTCACATGTGGTATAAATTAGGGAGGGCTGTTTAGTAATTATGGGAAAACAGATTCCCCAAATGAATCAAAATGATTAACCCTAGCGGACTAGAGTGTAATGGTCTGCTTTATTTGGCAAAGATGTTGAATATTGCCTTAATCTTTGCAAATTTAATGACCATAAAATAATTGACCATAACTTTCTTCAACTTCTTCAAAAGTGAACATGCCCAGCAGACCAAAAATGGCAGAGCATAGGAAGTAAGCGTAAGTGGAGTTCAGTTGCTTATGGGCAGGTGTAACTTCAATCCCGTTCGCCCATCTGCAGACATGGTAACTTGGAATAGTTCTTGAGAAGCTGTTCGATGGCAACGTATGGACATGGAGCTCTGAGGCTAAAGAATCTTTCTCTTGCACTTGGTGGGCTAACTCTTCAAAAACTTCCTGTATTTGCTGTTGGAGCTCTGCATTCAGTTGCTTTACCTCACCAAGAGTCATGGAATTCAATTCCTCTCTGCTGTAATGTGGATGCTGGGTCTGGACATGAGCCTCTGGACCAGAGATTGTCTTTTCCTTTTTCTGTTCCCGGTTGTGACTATGAGGCCACAGTACACTATTATGGCGTAAAGTGGTACCTGAATCTTGTAACACAGCAAGCCCAAAGTTTGTGTTCTCCTTCTGTTCCAACATTTGTTGTGTACAGTTTGAGAGGCCACCTGCATTTCCTTCTATCCACTTTGCAGAATACTTTGGTACTTGAGAGTCAAACTGTGGGAGTAACTTTTTATCTGGCTTATGCCTGAAGTTAAACAGGTGATGCTGGGGTTTTAGAACATTGGAGGCTGAATCCAGATCCTTATTTTGTGCATATTGTACAATCCAATTTATCTTCTTACTCAAAATAGTTTTAACTTCTTCATAAGTACTTTTTGAAAGCTTAGATCGAGGACAATCCTGGTTTGCAATCAAATGATATTTTTTTCAAAGCAGTCTTTATGGCCCCTTAACGATTTGGTGTGCAGGAGATCAGATTTTGGTATTCCCTCAATATTTAGCTCAAAACAAACGTGGCAGAAGGAGAGTGTTTCTTTGTCTGTTCCCAGTTTACAAACACTGCATATGTTGTCATCATTCAAATCAATGCTTAAAACTGCTCCTCTTCGCTCATAATGCCCGTCCGGGTTCGCGCGCCACTGCAGCCGCCGCCCGATCCAGCGGCTCGGGCTCCTCCTCCTCTTAGGATTTTAAACAGCTCAACTGGAATTCCATTACTTTCACTAGCTTTGTTCATAGTAATGCTTTGATAAAATCCACTTGACTTCACACTCCAGGATGTCTGAGTCTAGGTGAATGACCACACCATCATGGTTATCCAGGTCATTAAGTTCGTTTTTGTACAGTTCTTCTGTGTATTCTTGTCACCTCTTCCTAATCTCTTCTGCTTCTCTTATCATTTCTGTCCTATGTCATATTAATCCCACCTGGATTAAGATACACTTGACAGTATTACATAGGTGAAGATCATGTCATTATTCAGATTTTTGTCCCTATGGCTTCAATTATCATTATGTAATTTCACTTTATACATCCAATGCAGCTGCAGTTGAAACCACAAAAACAAGGCAATGGGTTCTAAGAGGTAGTGTTTTTAAATCTAAAATATGACTCTCACAGCTCCATTATTAGTGACTATGATTCAGTGTTATTACTATGGACTAGTTAAGGACACTGAATTCATGCCACATTCCAACAGCTGCTCATCTGGTACCCACACAGCAGTGAGGATACTGTTTTTGCAACAGAGAACCTTTCTCACCCCTATATACCAGAACCCTACAACCAAGAGATTCAAGTAGACTTAAAGCTAAAACCTAAAACCTAAGCTGTACAAAAAGCTTAATAGTAAACTTGATTCTCTCCTCCTAACTACAGGACACTACCTGGAATGTCCAGAAGATCAGTTTGCTACAGTTGTATAGACCTTCAAACCATTCAAGAAAAATAAAAAGATAAAAGATCTCAACAAAGACCTACTGCAAATAAATAAATTACTCAAAGCAATCTATAGATTCAGTGAAATTCCTATTAAATTACCAATGGCATTTTTCACAGAATTAGAACAAAATATTTTATATTTTGTATGGAAACACAAAATACCATGAATAGCCAATGCAGTTTTGAAACAAACAAAGAAGAAAAATGAAGCTGGAAGGAATCAGGCTCCCTGTCTTTAAACTATACTACACAGCTACAGTAATTGAAACAGTATGCTACTGGCACCAAAACCAGAAATATAGATCAATGGAACCAGATAGAAAGTCCAGAGACAAACCTATTCACCTATGGTCACCTATGGCAAAGGAAGCAAGAATATACAATGGAGAAAAGACAGTCTCTTCAATAAGTGTTGCTAGGAAAACTAGACAGCTACTTGTAAAAGAATAAAATCAGAACACTCCCTAACCCCATACTCAAAAATAAATTCAAAATAGATTCTAGACATAAATATAAGAACAGACACTACAAAACTCTTATATGAAAACATAGAGAGAACTCTCTCTGACATAAACTACAGTAAGCTCTTTATTGATCCACCACTAGGACAATGAAAATAAAATAAAACATAAACATTTGGGACCTAATAAAGCTTAAAAGCTTTTGCATGCAAAGAAAACCATAAAAATACCAAAAAAGACAACCTGCAGAATGAGGGGAAATATTTGCAAATGAAGTGACTGACAAGGGATTAAACTCCAAAAGAATACAGTTCGTGCAGTTCAATATCAAAAATAAATAAATAAACAACCCAATCAAAAAAATGGGCAGAAGATTAAGACAGACAGTCTCCAAAGAAGACATACAGATGGCCTAAAAGCACATGAATGATGATAAAATCTCTAATTATTACAGAAATGCATATCAAAACTACAGTGAGGTTTCACCTCACACCAGTCAGTATGACCATCATCAAAAAGTCTACAAACAATAAATACTGGATAGGATGTGGAGAAAAAGGCACCCTCCAACACTGTTGGTGGGAAGGTAAACTGGTACAGACACCATGGAGAACAATGTGGAGGTCCTTTAGAACCCTAAAAACAGAGCTACTGTATGATCCAGCAATCCCATTCCTGGGTATATATCCAGAGAAAACCATAATTCCAAAAGATTCATGCACCCTAATGTTCACTGACGCACTATTTACAATAGCCAGGACATGGAAGAAACCTCAATGTCCATCAACAAGCAATGGATATGGAAGAAGCGGTACCATACATACAATGGAATATTACCCAGCCATAAAAGGGCAAAAGAATGCCATTTACAGCAACATGGCTGGACCTAGAGACTTTAGTACTGAGTGAAGTAAGTCAGACAGAGAAAGATAGAGTATGATGTCACTTATATATGGAATCTAAAAAACGGCTTCAAATGAACTTATCTACAAAACAGAAGTAGAGTTACAGGTGTAGAAAATAAACTTATGGTTACCATGAGAAAGGGAGGGGTGGGATAAATTGGAAGACTGGGATTGACACATGCATACTACTATATGTAAAAGATTAAAATAGATAACTAATAAGAAACTACTGTAAAGTACAGGGAACTCTTTAATGACATATATGGGAAAAGAATATAAAAAAGAGTGGCTATATTTTATGTGCAGCAGATTCACTTTGCTGTACATCTGAAACCAAGACAACAGTGTAAATCAACCATACCCCAATAAAACTTAAAAATGAAAGAATGGACTAATGAGCCAAAGCAGGAGCCCAAGGCACCACAGGTCTGCTGGAGCAGGCATGTTCATACCTGGTCTTTGCTCCTAAAGATTCCGAAAGCCAAAGACAGACATTCTTTTCTAAAGGACAATGTATGTGAAGTATCTACTAAAATGCAAATTACTAAAAAAATGATACATGCACCCCAATGTTCATGGCGTACAGAAAAAGAGTCTTTAAAAAAGTGGAGATATGTATAATAGATTCACTTGCCTATACACCTGAAGCTAACACATTGTAAATCAACCATATGCCAATCAATTTTTTTTTTTAAAAAGAGATCTCAACAAGAACCTATTGTAAATAAATAAATAAATAGGAAAAAATATAAAAGTTCTCATCAAGACACAAATGACTTCACATGGACCAAACTGAGGAGTCATATGCAGCAAACACTTTAATACAATTCATTAGAACCAAAGAGTATATATTAGACATGATGACAAGAATTTAAAAACTACAAACAAAGCTGTAAACTGTAAACAAACCACAAATATCCACATCTGTACTTACTTTCTACCAGAATCAGGGCCCCAAAGGCAACAACAGTGACAAAGATGGCACAGGTGACATCCAGATACACAGCGAGCCATCGGGACGTCGTCAAAAGCAGGAACCAAGCCTCTGGATTTGTGAATCGTTAAGCATAATACATAAACAGAAAAACCATGTTAGCTGCTTCTCATAACAGAGAGCATTTTCTCAGTTGAGCTACAGAAGATTTTACACAAGGTAGAATAGCAAAGTTACACACCCAAGAATCCTGGAAATTCCAGAAAACTAGGCTCCAACACAAGACAACACATGGGTCACAGAGGATCAGTCCAGGAAGCAAGGCTTGAGAACTTGAACCCACAGGTTATCAACAAAAATACGATCATAAGAGAGGAGGCAGTAAATCCTCTCATTGGTGTGTTCCCTGTAGTGCTGGGTCTCAGCATGAAGATCATCCTCTCACAGGGCCGACTGCTCCCAGCTCTCTGACAGCTGAGGCACAGCTCACACTGTTTCCAGCACCTTCTGCCCTCACTACAGGGCACTGCGATGTTTATTCTTAAGGGCCAGGGTCTACATGACCATCAGCTAACAGGATCTGCATGTGACTTTCAAAATGCCATTTTATCTTCAAAATAAAGTAACGATTGGAAGTTTGACCAGGATTTCATAGACTTGGAGGAAATTCTGAATTTTCTACCTAGGAAAAACAATTTCACCGATACAAAGTATGATCAAGTGGGTTGCAAAGCAGGAAATTATTTTTGTCCATCATGTCTGCTACCCTCCATGCTCTGAAAAGAGTTGGCAAACCACTCTGGGGGCCAAGAACAGGGACCACCTGGTTCTGAAAAGAAAGTTTTATTGGAACACAGCCATTGGCTGATGTATTATCTTTGCCTGTCTTTCTGCTACAACAGCAAAGGTGAGTGTTGCAACAAAGACAGCACACAAAGCCTACAATATTCCCTAACTGGATCTTTTCAAAAAAGAAAAGTTTGCTGACTCCTGACCTAAAGAGACAGAAATCCATATGGCACCGTGATGGAAGGACCATGCAAGCCAGTCAGGGGAGAAAAGCAGGGCTGTGAGGGGGGAAGGGGGAGCACAGAGGGGATGATGAAAGGAAGGGGTTGGGGAGGCAGGTGGGCAGAGAGGCAGCATGGAGAGAGATGCTGGCCAGCAAGACTACCTGAGAGGGAGTTCAGGCCTCAGAAGGCAGCACACCCCATCTTGAAATTATTTCCAGAAATTTACAGACCTGAGTGCAAATCCTGGTATGCATCAAACAGCTGCTGAAACTTCTGTTCAGCTTTGTATGCCCGGATGGTCCAGAGTCCCCGGAGAGAAGATGCTAAGTGGGAAAACACTGGGCTCCGAGCTGGAGAAGCAGAGACAGACACACATCAGAGAAAGTCAGGGAGGCTGGATTCGAGGAAACCAACTGCCTCCCGGCCTCTGTGGTCACATGTCCTGCTAAAGGGAATCCTCCATGTGACCCTAAACTACTGCTCACACCAAGCTTCACTTTAATGACCTGGGAATGAGAGATTCTCTTTGAAACGATCTTTGACCAAATTAAAATCACAGCTAGATTTAGATATAGAAATTCTTGTTCTTTCACCAAGATCCTCTCAAACACGACTCCCTCCAAATTCTTCTGGCATCTCACCAGGTGGAAATTGTTCACAATTTTTAAAAAATATACTGAAGAATATTTGATGTACAATAATGTGTTAGTTTCAGGTATATAGTATAGTCATTCAGTTATTAGTTTTTTTCCTGATTATGTTCCATTACAGGTTATTATAAGATACTGAATAAAATTCCCTGTGCTTTACAGTAGATCTTTGTTGCTTATTTATTTGACATATCAATAGTAGTGTGTCTGTTAACCCCATACTTCTAATTTGTTCTTCCCTCCCTCCCAATCCCCTCTGGTAACCATAAATTTGTTTGTTTTCTATGTCTTTATTTATATTTTGTATACAGATTCATTTGTATTACTTTTAGATTCCATTTATAAGTGATATCATATTTGTCTTTCTCTGACTTACTTTCAGTTCAGTTTAGTTCAGTTCAGTCGCTCAGTGGTGTCCGACTCTCTGCGACCCCATGAATCACAGCACGCCAGGCCTCCCTGTCCATCACCAACACCCAGAATTCACTCAAACTCATGTCCATCGAGTCGGGGATGCCATCCAGCCATCTCATCCTCTGTCGTCCCCTTCTCCTCCTGCCCCCAATCCCTCCCAGCATCAGGGTCTTTTCCATTGAGTCAACTCTTCACATGAGGTGGCCAAAGTATTGGAGTTTCAGCTTCAGCATCAGTCCTTCCAATGAACACCCAGGACTGACTTTACTAAGAATAATATTCTCTAAATCCATCCATGTTGCTGCAAATGGCAATATTTCATTCTTTTCCATGGGTGAGTAATTATTGTTCACTAATTTTTGAATTAGTAGCATTCTAAAATTTAATTCTCATTAGCATCCTCACCACCCTGAATTTTGATGAGCTATCTGTGTGTTGTTTCCACCTTAGATTAGTAACCTAAGGGCTGGGATTGAGTCAGTACATCCCCCACAGTGGACCAGAGCCAGACATAGGAGAGGTGGGAGATGAGAAAGGAGAGCGGACAGTCTGCCGTCTCCCCCATCCTGGGCCTGTCCCTGCACCTGCACCAGGAGTCTCTGTGCAGGTCACAGAGCATCTGGTTCTGCACTGCCCTTGTGCACACAAGACTCATACAACCAAGGATTCTTTGAACAGTCTTGACCTCCACTCTGGAAGCCTGATGGATGTTTTCATAACTGCTCTGCTGGATCTCTGAACTGCGACATCATCTAACACTTCCCCTTTGTACACTGTTTAGGCAAAGAGCTGAAAGTGATTCATGGAGCTTTTGATCATCCAGTAGTGTGCCTATGTTCTCATTCCAGCATCCACACTGCTCTCTCTTCACTCTACTGACTAACTTCTTAACTTCCTATAAATTTGCACTTATAAGAGCAACATAAACTCAGATTGAGCTCATGCTCCAAATAATAAAGGCGAGGGACTCTGTTCAGGCCTTTTCTTCAGCCCAGCAGGTGTCCCAACCACCTCCAGAACTCATCAGTCTGGACACCGGGTGTTCACAGGGATGATACAGGTGAGTTCCGGGGCCCATCACCCTGTCAGGAGGATGCCGAGAGTCCAGCTCCAGAGAGCACAGAAAACTCACTAAAACCAGGCTCTCACTTCCTGAGCAAATGAGGTGACATCAACACTATTCATCATAGACAAGGCTTCTGAGCAGGAAGCAGATGGGGCTATTTACCCAGGGAGAGTCCTGGAGTGAACTCTCCAGCGTGGCCTCCCTCACCTGCTTCCCTGTCAGGAGATCAAAGCTGCAAGTGATTCTCTCCAGTGGGGATGGAGGGCGGGGTCGACTTTAGAAACCAGGTGTCATCTAAGTCTTGAATACCAGGGAACCAAAACCCCATCACCGACCTCACCTCATGCCCAACAGTTACAGGCTGGGGAACTGGACCCATGAAAACCCATCCTGTTTCTTTCAAATTCCAGTTAGGGCTTAGCAGGATGCCAGGTGGAGAAGGTAATGGCAACCCACTCCACTACTCTTGCCTGGAAAATCCCATGGATGGAGGAGCCTGGTAGGCTGCAGTCCATGGGGTCCCTAGGAGTTGGACACGACTGAGAAACTTCACTTTCACTTTTCACTTTCATGTATTGGAGAAGGAAATGGCAACCCACTCCAGTATTCTTGCCTGGAAAATCCCAGGTATGGGGGAGTATGGTGGGCTGCTGTCTATGGGGTCGCATAGAGTTGGACACGACTGAAGTGACTTAGCAGCAGCAGCAGGATGCCAGGATGAGTGAACTGGAGGGTCTTCAAAGAAATTAGCTAGTACAGGGGGAGAGGGGATGTCAAGGCTCTGGTGTTACCCAAAGTATCACTTTTCCCACAAGCACTGAGCTCGCTATCCGAAGCAACTATGTCACAGTCATGGTGTCAGTCCGCAGTCACAGACACGTGTAACCCTACAGTTCACATGACTGATGCCTGTGTTTCTCTAAACCCTGAGGACACTTGGGGACACACCCCACCAGGACTACAGATCTTCCTGGGCAGGAGGACCTTGGGCTGACAGCGCTGCTACAGGTTATATTTCAAGCTATGTGAGACCTCTAGTTGTGAGTAAGTGTCTTGATCCCCTCATGTTCAAGGTTCCAGTGCCTTTGGTCATGGCCAGCAAGTACTTTACAAGCATTGATTCAAGAAATCCTCATGAGAACCCCAGAGACTGAGGGATTAAGAGCACTCAGTGCCCAAGATTAACTATATTAACCCACCAAAGTGACAGACCTGGGTGTGAGACATAACTTTCTTAATCCCAAGGTTGTGCTTTTAATCACAACTGCAGTGTCTCAGAGGGAGAATAATCAGAGTTAAGGATGCCTGTGTGCAACAATGTGCAATTTTCCTCCAAACTTTGTTATTTATGTTCAGAAAATCTTATTTATGTTCAGAAATCAAATCTTACTCAGCTAACCTCCAACAGCCTTCACCATTACTGCACATCTTATTAAGCAGCTGAGGTTGAACAAAGTTCCTGGTAATTTAGTATAAGAACTCCTTAAAACAGCAGACTCGATGATGATCTATGGTCCTAATACATCTGACACACGTGCTAACCCTTCCCTGGCAATGCTCATAGCAGACATTGCTAGTTGATCCCAGCACTTTTTCAGACAGATTTTGGATAGGGCTTCATCATTTAGGCATGCCAAATCAAAAAGCTGGTTAAAGAAAGGCAATCACATGATACCCTGGTTTTATGTACTTATACACGACTGACCACTGTTATGCTCACTTTTGCAAAAATGTGCCCCTCAAAACCCTATTATAATTAGCTGCCAGTATGTCGTTAAGATGAAAATGTCAACCTAAGCTTCCAGAAGAACTGATGCTTTTGAACTGTGGTGTTGGAGAGGATTCTTGACACTCCCTTGGACTGCAAGGAGATGCAATCAGTCCATCCTAAAGGAAATCAGTCCTGAATATTCATTGGAAGGACTGATGTTGAAACTCCAATACTTTGGCCACCTGATGCAAAGAGCTGACTCATTTGAATAGACCCTGATGCTGGGAAAGATTGAAGGTGGGAGGAGAAGGGGATGACAGAGGCTGAGATGGTTGGATGGCATCACTGACTCAATGGACATGAGTCTGAGTAAACTCTGGGAGTTGGTGATGGACAGAGAAGCCTGGCGTGCTGCAGTCCATGGGGTTGCAAAGAGTCAGACATGACTGTGTGACTAAACTGAACTGAACTGAAGCTTCCAGAGGCAGTTAGGCAGTAGGATATGAAAAGAAACCTCAGGACATTAGTAGTCCTTCAGAGCACAAGGATGAAGCAGGCTTATGCCTTCTGGTCACAGCAATCAGGTGTCCTTCATTTGGCTGGTGGCTCCAGCAGGGACCTTAACATATACTCTTACTCCTTCAGTTGCTCAATTGTGTCTGACTCTTTCTGACCCCATGGACTGTAGCAGGCTCCTCTGTCCATGGGCTTATCCAGGCAAGAATACTGGACTGTTTGCCATTTCCTCTTCCAGGAAATCTTCCCAACCTAGGGACTGAACCCATTTCTCCTGTGTCACCTGCATTGGCAGGCAGATTCCTTTATCACTGAGCCACTTGGGAAGCCCTAAAACATATGATCAGTTAGTATTTAGAAAAAACAGTGGTGTCATTGTTTAGATGACCCACCACCTAGAGAGAACATAGATAGTTCTAATCAGCTGGCCACCACATGTGGTTATCATGGGTGTGTAGGAGGGGATATCTGGATTGAATTTAGGAGCTAACTTTTTGCAGCCTACTAGGATGCAGGAAAATCCAAATATTCCACAGAGATGATGTCAAAGTTCCCAGACTCTTGAGCTTAAATACTGAGAAAATCCTGTACTGCTTTTTTTTTTTTTTTTTTTTTAAGAGAAGGCAATGGCACCCCACTCCAGTGCTCTTGCCTGGGAAAGCCCATGGATGGAGGAGCCTGATAGGCTGCAGTCCATGGGGTCGCTAAGAGTCGGACACGACTGAGCAACTTCACTTTCACTTTTCACTTTCACGCATTGGAAAAAGAAATAGCAACCCACTCCAGTGTTCTTGCCTGGAGAATCCCAGGGGCAGGGGAGCCTGGTGGGCTGCCATCTATGGGGTCACACAGAGTCGGACACAACTGAAGTGACTTAGCAGCAGCAGCTTTTTAAAAAAGCCTCAGGAGGAGCCCTTCTCTCCACTTCCATATGGATGGGAAGTGGCCCTTCCTCAGGCAAAAATCTCTGTCAAGTGTTCCTTCTGGAAGAATCCCTCATTGAATATACCAGAGAGATGGTTTTCAGCAAGACTCTTGAATGACCCCATTTCTTGGGCAGCCTCAAACCATAAGATGTCTACAGCCTTGTCTACACAGAAGACTGGATGGAGCTCATCACTTCCTCTTCTGCCTCCCCAGGTTCTACCATCAACCAAGTCACATCAGCAGAACGCCACACACACCTGGACTCTACTGCTCCCCATCCATCCAAACACCTCACAAAACTGGACCTTACAAAAGTTTAGCTGTTTCTCTTGATGACTGAAAAATTTTTTCTATAGCTTTTATGAAACTGATGATCACTATCCTTTTTGCAATTAATTAGAATAAATATCTCAGAGAAGGTAATGGCAACCCACGCCAGTACTCTTGCCTGGACAATTCCATGGATGGAGGAGCCTGGTAGGCTGTGGTCCACGGGGTCATGAAGAGTCAGACACGACTGAGCGACCTCACTTTCACTTTTCACTTTCCTGCACTGGAGAAGGAAATGGCAACCCACTCCAGTGTTCTTGCCTGGAGAATCCCAGGGGTAGGGGAGCCTGGTGGGCTGCCGTCTATGGGGTCACACAGAGTCGGACATAACTGAAGTGACTTAGCAGCAGCAGCAGAATAAATATCTCTTTAAAAAGTCAAAGTGTTAGTCACTCAGTCATGTCCAACTCTTTGTGACCCCATGGACTGTAGCCCACAAGGATCCTCTGTCCATGGAATTCTCCAGGCAAGAATACTGGAGTGGGTTGCCATTTCCTTCTCCAGGGTAACTTCCTGACCCTGGGATTAAACCAGGGTCTCCTGTATTACAGGAAGATTATTTACCATCTGAGTAACCAAGGAAGCATCTTAAGTGTTATTTTAAAAACAAAACATGCAAATGCAACAGTGAAAAAAACTCCTTTGACTGGATGAACTGAGATTTTTTCCACTTGGTATACACAAAGAAACTTGGGGCTCAATATTCTTGTCTTCTTGGCTTGGTTTCTAGAAGGTTAAGTTGGTGTTCATTTGCAAGAATTATTTATGGTTGTGAGAGGGAAATGGCAACCCACTCGAGTATTCTTGCCTGGAGAATCCCATGGACGGAGGAGCCTAGCAGGCTGCAGTCTGAGGGGTCTCGAGAGTCAGAGACAACTTAGCAACTAAACTGCTACTACTGAAATTCGCATTGGAGAAGGAAATGGCAACCCACTCCAGTGTTCTTGCCTGGAGAATTCCATGGATGGATGATCCTGGCGGGCTGCAGTCCATGGGGTCACAGAGAGTTGGATACGACTGAGTGACTAACACACACACACACTTATGGCTGAGGTCTCTGATACAAACATATTCCCTTACTTTTTGGCTATAGTTTTTGTAACTTTTAAAAATATATAATAATTCTACTTTCCTTATTAGTTTTAATATTGATGAAATATATACATTAATAATGAGATAAATTCAATTATTTCATCCTCTGTAATCACCTGCACAATAGAATGAAGCTGAAACTACAGTACTTTGGCCACCTGATTCGAAGAGCTGACTCATTGGAAAAGACCCTGATGCTGGGAAAGATTGAGGGCAGGAGGAGAAGGGGACAACAGAGGATGAGATGGTTGGATGGCATCACGGACTCAATGGACATGGGTTTGGGTGGACTCTGGGAGTTGGTGATGGACAGGGAGGCCTGGCCTGCTGTGCTTCATGGGGTCGCAAAGAGTTGGACACGACTGAGTGACTGAACTGAACTGAGAATGATTAGTCATAAAATGTGATTCCCATTATTCTATTATTTTTGTTTGTTTGTTTTGGCTGCAACTTTCAGGTTCTTAGTTCCCTGACCAGGGATTGAAGCTGTGCTCCCCACAGCAGAAGCACAGAGTCTTAACCACAGGACCACCAGGGAAATCCCTGTTCCCCATTATTCTAAATCTAGGCAGCTGAATGGGGTAATAAACTAAATGCATACTAAACAGATCCCACCCTTGTGTCCTCGGATTCTTTTCAGCATCGTTTATATGAATAGCTTTAAGACATGGGGGGCACACAAACAGTTTGGTATCACCCCAAATACTAGTAATGATAAAGAGCAAATCTGCAAATAACAGGATTATCTTTTCAGTAGGGCTTCCCTGGTGGATAAGACAGTAAAGAAACCACCTGCAGTGGAGGAGAACTGACTTCAATCCCTAGGTTAGGAAGATCCTCTGGAGAAGGGAATGGCTACCCACTCCAGTATTCTTGCCTGGAGAATTCCATGGACAGAGGAGCCTGGTCAACTACAGTCCATGGGGTCGCAAAGAGTCAGACACAACTGAATGACTAACATATGTCTTTTCAATACATTTAACAACTGCAACTTACTTGAACATGTGAAAAAAAAGTATTTTTCAAATATATCACTTCTGATATAAATTTCCTAAGGTCTTCTTTCCTTTTCTAACCTCATCCTTTCCTTGTCATTTCTGGTAACTTCAGGAGGAGAAAAATTGTCTATTTTCCTTCTACATTAGTTGCTACATGAAAAAATATTTTTAAGAAAAGTATTTACAGAGTGGATACTCTGTGTTAGGAAATATGTCATGAACAAGACAGAAATAGTCCCTGTACCATGATGCTCACATCCATCCCCCTTGTGCTAAAATGCAAAGCCACAGCTGACCTGCCACCAGCTCTATTTGCCTTAAGAACCACACTGACTCACAGTGGCCATAACATTCAGTTACCTAATGTTAACTTGTAAGAAATTCAGAAGACAGAGTCTGTAGAATTTCAGGGGTCTTGTTAATTATGGCATAAATAGAAGCCAGCCTACACTGCCATCCCAACCTGAGAGCCCCGGTACTCACTTGTACATTCCAGGCGTTTCACATCTCGTGATGTCCTTAAGAAATACCACTGGAGAACAAAGAAAATGATGCCAAGCGGAATCACTGGTATAGCAGTCCAAGGAATTGCAGCCACCATCACGCCCACAACACCAATCATAAGAAGAAATGTCTGACATAGCAAAAATAAATACAGAGGCCTCCTTATGAAGGGTACTTTCAAGGATAAACTGTAATGGGTTTGTTCTGTTGGGATTAAACTCTTTTCCTCCAAAAGACTTGTTGGGACAGCAGGGAATGCTTTTCCTCCCAAAGAAATAAAATTACAGGTGGTCCTCATGATATTTAGGGCTTCCCTGGTAGCTCAGGTGGTAAAGTGTCTGCCTGCAATGCAGGAGACCTGGATTCAATCCCCAGGTTGGGAAGATCCCCTGGAGAAGGAAATAGCAACCCATTCCAGTACTCTTACCTGGAAAATTCCATGGATGGAGGAGCCTGGTAGGCTACAGTCCATGGAATCGCAATGAGTCGGACACAACTGTGCAACTTTACTCACTGGCATGATATTTAGTGCATGACTCAAACACGATGATAAGAACTTTCTAGGTATCAGCTCTTGTGATACACTCAGTAGCCCTATGAGGCAGGCATTACTAGTTTTAACAGAGGTGAATATTTGAGGTTCAGAGAGTAGGAGCTCAATCCCAACTGTCAGGAGTCAGCAGGTGGTACTAGAGAGATGAGCGAGCAGGTATCACAGGTGAGGAATGCAGAAGCCTCAGCAATGCATGGAGGGATAAAGAAGTGGTTAATTACAAATTCAGTTGTCCAGAAAAGTAGGACAAAATTTAAATGTTGACCTTCAGATGTAGGGATTCCTCTTTCTAGAATTTACTATCCATAGTTAACATATACTAAATGTTGACTGTGTTCAAACTTTCACATGTATTAACTGATTAATCCTCATAATAGTTATATCTAGTAACAGTATTGTCTCATTTTACAGATGGAGAGAGTGAGGCACAGGGAGAGGAAATCAACTTGATGGAGACTGCAAAGCCTCAGTCATGAAGCTGGGAAGCCCATGTCATAAGCCTTTATGACATATTTAAGCTTGCCCCCAATATATAGCCATCTTTCTATCATTATAGTAAGTATTTAAAATGCTGTTCCAACGGCTAATGATTATAACAACAGCAGATCCCATTTACCATGTGTCTACTGTATGTAAGACACTGTGCTGAGTTCCATGAATGTTCTCTTAACCATCACATTATCCCATGAGATGATTCTATCTTAGGAAATGATCTCAATCAAAAAAAGACAGAAGGTAGAATAGAAAACAAAATCATTGGTTGATGCTGATTTAAGCATCCATCTTTATCAGGAAAATTATGATACCCTTACTTTTTAAGAATGCAATCAATAGTTATCTGCTTGCTATGACAGTGGGGTGGGGTGGTGGGTATGTGCAGATTCAATCTGGGCCAAGGTTTCCAAAATTTGTGATCTCAGGTGGATACAAATCCATAGTGACCTGCACAAGGCAGAGAGTGCTGGGAAAACAAAGGGAAGAATTCAGGAACATTTTTAGACAATTCTAAGAAGAAACTTATGTCTGAATTTTACAGGCTGGTTTAACAATAGAAAGACCGGCAAGAATAACTTGTGAGCAGTAACTAGAATTGATGGAAATTTTGACCAAAAAGGAGCTGAAATGAGAAGTTAAGATGCCTGTCTGAGTTAACACTGGTTGTTCTGGGTCCTCTCAGAACCAGAACCTACATCCCATGCTCACCACCCCAGGGCCTCCCCACCTTGTCACCCAGGGCAGCTGGCCCAGGTGTGTCTTTGAGGGATGGGTTAGGAGGGTAACGTCTGTATCACAGAGACTCGGGTTATCATTTCACTGTTCTTCCTGATCAGTTTTTTCAGAGGATCTTCACAACCATCTTGTGAATGAGAAAAGTAAGAACTTCACTTTCATTTACAGATACGACATAAAGATGGGAGGGCAAGTGGCTGTCCTACGTTTTCCCAGGAGTGACTGCAAGTCAAGGAGAAAGACAGGAGCGGTTTGAACCCAGGGAATCCCAGAGCCACAGCCGCAGGCAGGAGGATCCTGGAAGGAGGAGGAAACGTCCAGAGCTGTGACTCTGTGTCCAGGAGCCCTTGGGAACCAAACTCTATTATCTGGATAGAGACCCATGTGCTTTTCCTGTTTCTCCCACATCTACTGTGGTATCAAAATAAAACCTAGAGCGAAGAGGATGGGATTATGAAGGAATACATTACAGTCATAAGTGGAGAAATATAGGCCTGACTGACCACACTCTACTAGACCTACAAATGAACAATTGCTCACAGCCACTGCATTAAGTTTGCATTCCATCTGCTACAATTTTCATGCTCATGCGGAGGGGTCCTGCCAACTCCTTCTATGTCTGGTATTAAGTCACCTGGCTTGCAATTGTTGGTTGTCAGCTTTTTTAGCAGACTCACACCATTTGATGTGTAACATTCATCAGTTCCAATAATCTGGCTCTTCACAGGTAAGGGCCTTTTAAGACAAACCCAGCCTGTCATATAACCTGAGAAGCAGAGGAAAATCAAAATGAAGGGCTCCACAGAAGCTGAGCCAATGCATTTGCCTTAGGTATGCATTGAAGACTCATTACTAATGCTCTCAGAAGCTCCGAGGTTAGCTTACATCCTTCAGAGTCCATGCCCCTGAATTCTGAAGCAATTAAAAGAGGATGTCTCTAACATCTACTTATAGGTAATACTATGCTGCTGCTGCTGCCAAGTTGTGTCAGTCATGTCCGGCTCTGTGCGACTCCATGGACTGCAGCCAACCAGGCTCCTCTGTCCCTGGGATTTTCCAGGCAAGAGTACTGGAGTGGGTTGCCATTGCCTTCCACATTATGGACTGAATATTATTTATATATACATATTTGGGTACGGGTTTACAGTTATATGTATACATATATGAATATTTTATTGCCAGCTATTGCAAACCCTCTGTAGATGGTGCCAGAAGATGAAAATAGTATCTAAGCAAAAAGTCATTTGAAGAAGGAAACAAATGATTCTGGTGCAATAAACATCTCTTCCTTGAAGCCAACCTCATTTCTTTCTCCTACATTCCCAAGAATTCCAAAAAGCCCAATTCAAGCTACACACATAATTTCCTGGTTGGACTTCAGGCCCATCTGATGGACCACACCAACATAGCCAGTGCTTCTGAACCTCTGTCTCACAGGCACAGAGACAATGATGGGTATATACAAAAAAGTATATTGACCCAGAAGCAAGTGACTCAAGTTCTGATGCATCCCAAGTAAGGAGAATCATTATTTTTAAATATTTCCCATTTGGAGCATACATACCATTTGGGAAATTCTAACCAAAGTCTATGAATCCACATGAAAATATATATTAAAAAAATTTTTAGATGAAATCTCACTTGAGAGAAAATGATGATTTTTCACAAGTCTTATGGACTCTGTGGGAGAAAGATTTGGGATTTCATTTTGTGAAATGTCATGTAGAAACGAGATGCCAGTCCAGGTTCAGTGCCTGGATGCTTGGGGCTGGAAGGCCCAGGGGATGGTAAGGTTGGGAGGGAGGAGGGTTCAGGATGGGGAGCATGTGATTTTTTTTTAAATAAAATTTTTGGGAAAAAAAAAAAAAAAAAAAGGACCAAAAAGAAAAAAAAAAAAAATAAATAAAACTTTGAATTTTTCTTCTTAAAAAAAAAAAAAAAAAATTATTTAGTTTGTACAGAATGACAGCCTATATCTGGAGGGGAAATTCCACTAGCCCAGTATTGTGCTGAGACAGGGTTTAGGGCTAAACTTCCTGAATATTATTAACAGGGAGGGTAAGAATCTACACCCACTCTCAATCTTAGTAAAAACTGGGATATACCAAAAACATAAAAGAATGGTGGTAAGAATTTAATGATGTACATTACACTTTATGTAATGTACGTAAAGTGCTAACCAGTTCAAGCATAACAAACAGAAACTCTAACTCCATCATCACCACCCTCCAGTGTGCTCTGCATGCCAGCAGCCAGGGGAGGAGGGATGAGATATTCATAGATTTATGAGCTCCCCAAATATTAAGAATCTCATGAAGTTGAGCCCTAAGAGACCACTCATTCTAACCACTAGAACAGCTTACTATTATCTAGAGACATACCAGAGCAGGTTCTACTTTTCCTAGATGAGGTGATGATGTCACATGTACCAAAGTGACTGTGGCTTTCCTTTGGTCACAGTGAAAATCATTTTGGAGGTCTATTTTGAAGATGCACTTTTAAAATAATATGGCCAATAAACTTCATTCCTACTACAATTTTTGTCCTCTCTGTATTATCCTCCCCACTCTAGGCCTTCCAAGGATTGATAAACTTAGGGACATGGCAGTAAGTAACATTTTTTGAGATGGTTCTTTCCTTTTTTAATTTTTTTAAAGAGACATTTCTTTTCTTATTCCATATGTCTTTATCTTTCAAGTTATCCTTTGTCTTAGTGAAGACTTACCGTTTTGACACTATTAAGTATTTATGGGAGACTAAGGGAAAAAGTGATGGACCTCTGAATCAACAAAACCAAACCAGATTATTCAATATAATCCAAAGAGAACAATTTGACAGTTTCTATTTCTTGCACCATGAACTGGTATATTGATACCAGTGGAAGGACAAAATCTAGATTTTGTAAACTCGTGAATCTCAGAAAATTCAACTGTGTCCTCAGGTTGGCATTCTTGGTGGAAGCAAGCAGCCTGGTTAGGATGTCAGGATGACTAAAGCAGAGGACATGTCACACTACCTATAGAAGGAAGTCTCATGAGCACCTTTCATCCTGCAAAAGGATACTGTGCTGTGAGCAGCTATTTATGACAAGCCACACTGGCATCTAAATGAATTGTAAATGAAATATACAAAAAAGCAGCAAAGAAAAGAAAATAATGCTTGTGAAAATGTTAAAGGTCTTGTTTAAAAACCTATCCAAACAAAAAAATTGAAAAATAAGACATTGCTTTATTGCTAGAGGCCACGACAAGTTTTCTCATAACCTAGAAGTTCCACAGTTCTCTAAAACTAGCCAAAAAGCAAAAAAGTGATGGTTACCCCATGCTCTCAAATATAAATTACAAAAGACATTTTATAAGACTTGCCATGAGTCCCAATCTCAAGTATTTCACAGGCTTTATGTAATCTCCTTCCTACATCAACACGATGAAGGATTTTACTCTCCATTTAAAAGCAGGAAACTGATGCTCAGAGAGGCTTATCGATTTGCCCAAATTCAAACAATTTAGTCATTATGACCCCCAAGTCTTTTCTTTTAATTTCTGCCTGATACTGTAACACATATAGAGATAAAATTCACATTTAAAAAATTAATATGTAAATTATATTCCTCTTTTATATATTTGCCCTTCTGTCTGCATTTTCTATGCTGTTGGGTTTCTTGTGGTCATATGTGGCCTCTCCCATGAGGGGACCAGTTCTAGATTCCCAGCTAATTAGGGAATAACAGCCCACTCAGATTGGAGAGCAGAATGATCATTCCGTTCAATTAAGTCACTCAGTCATGTCCAACTCTTTGCGACCCCATGAATTGCAGCACGCCAGGACTCCCTGTCCATCACCAACTCCCGGAGTTCACTCAAACTCACATCCATCGAGTCCGTGATGCCATCGAAACATCTCATCCTCTGTCATTCCCTTCTCCTGCCCCCAATCCCTCACAGAATCAGTCTTTTCCAATGAGTCAACTCTTCGCATGAGGTGGACAAAGTATTGGAATTTCAGCTTTAGCATCAGTCCTTCCAAAGAACACCCAGGACTGATCTCCTTTAAAATGGACTGGTTGGATCTCCTTGCAGTCCAAGGGACTCTCAAGAGTCTTCTCCAACACTACAGTTCAAAAGCATCAATTCTTTGGCGCTCAGCCTTCTTCACAGTCCAACTCTCACATCCATACGTGACCACTGGAAAAACCATAGCCTTGACTAGACGGACTTTAGTTGGCAAAGTAATGTCTCTGTTTTGAATATGCTATCTAGGTTGGTCATAATTTTTCTTCCAAGAAGTAAGCATCTTTTAATTTCATGGCTGCAGTCACCATCTGCAGTGATTTTGGAACACCAAAAAATAAAGTCTGACACTGTTTCCACTGTTTCCCCATCTATTTCCCATAAAGTGATGGGACCGGATGCCATGATCTTTGATTTCTAAATGTTGAGTTTTAAGCCAACTTTTTCACTCTCCTCTTTCACCTTCATCAAGAGGCTTTTTAGTTCCTCTTCACTTTCTGCCATAAGGGTGGTGTCATCTGCATATCTGAGGTTAGTGATATTTCTCCTGGCAATCTTGATTCCAGCTTGTGCTTCTTCCAGCCCAGCGTTTCTCATGATGTACACTGCATATAAGTTAAATAAGGAGGGTGACAATATACAGCCTTGACATACTCCTTTTCCTATTTGGAATCAGTCTGTTGTTCCATGTCCAGTTCTAACGATCATTAAAAGATCCTAAAAGTGCTCACTAGGCTCCCTGGCAGCTCAGTGGTGAAGAATCTGCCTGCCAATGCAGGAGATGCAGGTTTGATCACTGGATCGGGAAGATCCTATGGAGAAGGAAACAGCAACCCATTCCAGTATTCTTGCCTGGGAAACCCCTGAACAGAGGAGCCTGGAGGGCTACAGTCCATGGGGTCACAAATTGTCGAACACAACTTAGTGACTAAACAGCAACAGCTACAGTGCATTCTGTTCATAGGTTTTCAGGCACTCTGTCTACCAGATCTAATCCCTTGAATCTGTTTGTCACCTCCATTGTATACCCGTAAAGGATTTGATTTAGGTCAAACATGAATGGCCTATTGGTTTTCCCAACTTTCTTCAGTTTAAGCCTGAATTTTGCAATAAGGAGGTGATGATCAGAGCCACAGTTAGTTTCAGGTCTTGTTCTTGCTAACCATATAGAGCTTCTCCATCTTTGGCTGAAAAGGACATAATCTGATTTCAGTATTGATCATTTCATGATGTCCACGTGTAGAACAGTCCCCTGTGTAGCCAGAAGAGGGTGTTTGCTACAACCAGTGTATTCTCTTGACAAAACTCATTTAGCCTTTTCCCTGCTTCATTTTGCACACTAAAGGCCAAATTTGCCTATTACTCCAGGTATCTCTTGATTTAGTACTTTTACACTCCAATTCCCTATAATGAAAAGGATATCTTTTTTGGTATTAGTTTTAGAAGGTGTTGTAGGTCTTCATAGAACCATTCAACTTCAGCTTCTCTGGCATCAGTAATTGGGGCATAGACTTGTATTACTGTCTATGGTGGAATGGTTTGCTTTGGAAGTGAACCAAGTTCGTTCTGTCGTTTTTGAGTTTGCACCCAAGTACCGCATTTCAGACTCTTTTGTTGACTGTGAGAGCTACTCCATTCCTTCTAAGGGATTCTTGCCTACAGAAATAGATACAATGGTCATCTGAATTAAATTCACCTATTCCCTTGCATTTTAGTTCACTGATTCCTAAGATGCTTATGTTCACTCTTGCCATCCTCCTGATTGACCACATCAAATTTACCTTGATTCATGGACCTAAAATTCCAGGTTCCTATGCAATATTGTTCTTTTTAGCACTGGACTTTGCTTTCACCAACAGACACTTCCACAACTGAGCATCATTTCTTCTTCAGCCCAAGTGCTTCATTCTTTCTGCAATTGCCCTCCACTCTTCCCCAGTAGCATACTGGAGACCTTCTAACCTGGAGGGCTCATCTTCTGGTATCATATCTTTTTGCCTTTTCATACTATTCATGGGGTTCTCATGGCAAGAATACTGGAGTGGTTTGTCATTTCCTCCACCAGTGGACCACGTTTTGTCAGAACTCTCCACTATGACCTGTCCATCTTAGTTGGCCCTGCATGACATGGCAAACATCTTCATTGAGTTACACAAGCCCTTCACCACAATGAGGCTGTGATCCATGAAGGGGGAAAGGACATGAACAGTTATTTAAGCTCAGCCAAGTTGCTGATTTTTTTTGTTGTCGCTGTTGTTGTTTTCTCTTCCTGAATGAGGGGTGTGTGAGGAAGAGAGGTTTTGGAATTCAATTTTCCTCAACAAATTACAGCATTTTGCTGAGGGCAGCTGTGTTCAACTTCTCATACTCAAAGCAGTCCCAATTTTTTTTTTTTTTGAAATTTAATAAGCTATTTTTTGGGTATTTTTAAATTTATTTATTTTTAATTGAAGGATAATTAAAATGCCTAACTCTAACTTCCACATCTTACTTTCATTTTCACTTGTTTAACTAGCAGGAAGATTTCAAGGAGGTGATAATTTCAGTGACAAGAACTGTACATAATTGAGACTCCTTACTCAATGTCATTTGGAACCTTGGGAAATTGCATGAAAATTACATTAATTTGAAATATTTAGTGCACAATAGTCAATTTTGAAAACAACTGTTTTTATTCTGTGAGTCTACAAAAGAATGTGTCCATTAAAATCTTAAAGAATTACAAACCTGCTGCTGCTGCTGCTGCTAAGTCGCTTCAGTCGTGTCTGACTCTGTGCGACCCCATAGACAGTAGCCCATGAGGCTCCCCCGTCCCTGGGATTCTCCAGGCAAGAACACTGGAGTGGGTTGCCATTTCCTTCTCCAATGCAATACAAACACTTGAAAAGGTATTTATGGGCCTGGAAACTGTATCTGACAATAACTTTAATGCAACATAATGCCAGTGTCATCAGACAATTTTCCTCACTTAAAAACACATACAGTGTTTTAAAAGTAAGTACCCATTACTTAGTGTTCAACATGCATTTAGATGTTATGCAAAGAATAACATTAAAACAATTTAATTTCATCTTCCCAACAACATTTATAGAGTTGGCATTACTTTCTCTGTTTTACTGAGAGGAGACTGGCTTTGTGGGGCAGAGACAGGAAGAGGGAGAGCTGGGATTTAAGCTTGGAAAGGGAGACTGCAGGGCTCCCCACTGCACTTTAAAGCTTTTGCCATCATAAATGATTACTAGGTGGAATCATAAGACATAAATTGATTTTTATGCTGCTTTTCCTTCATCCTTTTTGAAATGGCAAACAGCTCCAATTTGCCCAACCACTCATATAACATGACTGAATAGGCAACATATCTGGTATCTGTAAGAGTCAGTGTACAGGATGGTGTACACACACATGATCACCCTCTGTTGGGATATGGTCTCTGAGTGACATCATCTCAGTAGATGTTCTATCCTGAAGTGTAGACCCACTACTCAGAACCCAGGTTTGCATTAGCCACACTTGGCATCACTATTACAAAATATTAAATAAATTATCTGAGATATCATTTAAGGGAATGAGAAGGAATTAAATGAGGAAAAGTATATGAAATGGACTCTTTAGAAGTAATAAAAATAAAAATGATCAAGAATCTTCCAAGGTTTATCAAGTACACCAAGGACAAGCAGAATCATCAAAAATGAGTTTGGAGACTCTGAGCATGAACTATGTCCTTTAAAACAAACTGAACAACTCCCTTCCAGCCCCTTCCCTTCCCCCTCTCAGCTGGTGATAGAAACACTGGTTCCCACACAGAAACCAGCAGCACCTCCAGCCCCAACATCCACAGCAGCAGCCTTTCCTTCTCATCTGGGATCAAAGGTCACCTTCTAGAAGCTCCGCCACCTCCTGGACCAGGCTCCCTAACTGCCTCCAGCCTCCACATCCAGTTCGCCTTCCAGGACTTCCTCCACAGGGCTCCCACAATTAGGATTCCCAAGGAGCAAGGGGTGAGTTTCTGGATGTCTTCCTTCTCTGAGGGAGCTGGAGGAGATCCATGAGGGGAGGGCTTCATGCCTGACTCACCCCTGTACCTCAGGGCCTCAACTCTAACCCTTGTTTGTTGAAGGGAAGGAGGGAGAGAGGGAAAAAACCACCCACCACCTCACACACATCCCCAACTCACAAACTATACACCCCGACAACCAGCAACAACCCCTCAGACCCTACATTCCAGATGGGCCTCTCTCCTGCTTCAGTCAAACTCCTTCCAGGAGTAGCCTGTCTTCACCTCAACTCCCTTCACACCTCCTGGATTCTCAGCCCTTTGCACTCTGGCCTCCTCACATCTGAAACCTGCTTCTCGGGTCACCAACACCTGATTCCAAATCAACCAACAACTTTCCATGGACTCACCTTCTCATTTGCATTGAGAAGACCTGTCCTTCCTTGATTCGACAACCTACCTCCTTCTTTCTCCCTTGCTGTTCACTGTGAGTCTCCTCTCCTCCTCTTTCTTTCTCTACTTACTCTCTGATATCGAGTCTTCTTATCTTGGCCCCTAAAAATGCTTCCCTCTCTCTGGGCTATCTTGTCATCCTCACAGATTCAGCTACTACAGCTTAGTGAAGGGTACATAGGCTCCATGCTCATCCTAGATCTCCCCCTCAAACACCAGACTCTTACTTCCAATGACCTGCAGGACAACTTCAACGTCAAGATAATTGAACTACAAGTGGCAGAGCTGCGGTTGCAAATCAGCAAGACTAGACTTTTCTCTCCTCTTTAATGAGAATGTTGCCTACTGAAATCAGGTAGCATTTATCCCTGTCTCTATCTGTCATGCAAAAATATGTGACAATTCTGATATGACCACTAACTAACCATGAGCTAAGTACATGGCCAAAACCCAACCTTGGCCTACCTTGCCATAGCAAAGAAACAGAACCTTTTGCAAAATCTTTTCAATGTAATTCATAATCACTGTTAAAATGTGAACCTGTTTTTAGGAAAAAATTGTTTCTGGGAATAAATTCCATAGTTAAACCCAGCAGGGCACATTTATAAAATAAGTTTGCAAAATAGAAAACAATCAGACATCTTTGCAGTACAAGTCCTCTGCCTCTGCCTCTCAGCTTTGTTCACATTGGTAACAGTGGAAACCTTGCCCACAGGCTATGCTGTCTGCACTGAGAAGTTCACTGCTGCATTTCTGTGTGCAGTCTTTCATAATCCATTTCATTTCCAAAATTAACACTTGGGAAGAAAAGGAAAATCCCCCGCAAACTTAATCACTGAAAAGTAGACAGAATTAAATAACAGAAAAAAACAGCCCATGTGAGCAGCGATACTAAATGAGATGAGAGCAGAAATGACACAACATCATTCTTTAGAACCTCAAGTTCACAGACAAAACAGAGGCTGGATAGAAGGTATTCCATAGGTCTCTCTCTCTCTCTCTCTCTCTCTCTCTTTCTTTAAGACATCTCAAGGCAGAGCAATCAACCCGTGAAAAGAAAAAAGCCTACAAAAACAAAGGGCATTTTCTGAGATGACTTTGATCCCGGAATCAAATTACTGGCTTAAAGGCTTTGTACCCTCAACAACTGCTCTCTGTCGTCCTTGTTGGACCTCCCAGGTGGCTCAGTGGTAAAGAATTCACCGCCAATAAAGGAAACACAGGTTTGATCCCTGGGTCAGGAAGATCCCCTAGGCAATGGCAACCCACTCGAGTACCCTTGCCTTAGAAATCCCATGGACAGGGGAGCCTGCAGGGCTGTAGTCCATGGGGTCACAAAAGAGTTGGACACAACTTAGTGACTAAACAACAACATTGTCCTTGCTAAAGTATTATTTTCAACTTATTTTTACCAATCTTTTCTTTGTAAGTAACCACATATGGCTTTATTCAAACAAAACCATGCAGTAAATATGTGCCCTCTGTGGTAATAAAATGCATCGTGCTGGTGCTCAGTCATGTCTGAGTCCCTGAAACACTATAGACTACAGCCTGCCAGGCTCCTCTGTCCATGAGATTTTCCAGGCAAGAATACTGGAGTGGGTTGCCATTTCCTTCTCCAGGGGATCTTCTTTACCCAAGGACTGAACTCTTGTCTCTTGTCTTTCCTGTATCTGCAGGAAACTTCTTTACCACTAAGCCACCTAGGAAGGCCGATACAATGCATAATTTAGTTTATCAAGGCTATCTTTCTGTGAGAGATGATTGTCTCTCTGGTATGAAATGTGCTCACAGTACAGGGAATCCACACCAGACACCTGGAAGGCAGAGGAAGAACCACTTACACAGCATGTCCCTGCTTCAGACCAACCTTGACATGACTGTGTAGCCACTCCTGCCCCAGGTGTTACTCATGTTAACTCAGCCTCTCAATCACAACCACACCTCTCTCTTACAAACATAGCCTCTTACTGAAGATAACAGGACACATCACCAGTTTGAAAGGCCCACCCTCAGCCCCTGTGAAAAGGCCTTGAGAAACAGGCACCTGCTTTTCCCCATGAGAGCTCTGACAGGACAGCTACGTTACCTGGATGAAATCAAGAAATGTCAAGGGCAGTAAGTCATCCATTTGACCTGTGTCTTTCGAAAAACGATTTAAAATTCTTCCTGCAAGAACAAGATATAAAAAATTACTCATTTCTTCAGGTAGGAGCTTTAAGAGAAACAATTCATGAAATAATCAAAACAATATTTTTTAAAACATATATATTTAGGGGCTTCCCTGGTAGTACAGAGGATAAGAATCTGCCTGCCAATGCAGGGAGATTCCTAGGTTTAATCCCTAGGTTGGGAAGATCATCTGGAGACTAAAATGACTACCTACTCCAGTCTTCTTGGCTGCAAAATCTCATGGACAGAGGAGCCTAGTGAGCTACAGTCCATGGGGACACAAAAGGGTCAGATATGACTTAGCGACTAAACAACACCAGCAAATTTAACATATTACAAATTCACATAAAATGGAATAAGAAGATGTAAGTGGTAAAAAGAAAGAGAAAATAGGATGACACCTAAAGAGAAACAAAAATATCACCAAATGTCAGTGGGTGGGGAGTTGAAATTGAGCCCTGATTTTCAAAAGAATGGGGAAATCTTGTGGCAGTACTGGAAAGGGTTGGTGGATTTTACAATGTTCCCTCATTTTAGATCTCTTACCTAAGACTCACTCCAAGTGCTAAGTCAGTAATAAACACCTGCAAAATATTTAAGTCAATCCTGATTGTTATACTAATTTTGCTTTAGTTATCAAAATTAATTTTGGCATGATACTTTTTAAATAAACATAACTTCTCTGTAATTATTTTTCCCCTCCAGATGGTTCACGTCCCCTCACATTTTGGGAAATTGTGGATTCCAGCCATTTCAAGTGTGAGTTTAATACTGGGGTAGTAAGCCATTATTTTCAGAGGTGTACCAGGTGTGACAAACACAGATTTGTGAATAAGCATCTAAGAAGACCAGAGGGATGTAGGCAGGAAAACAGAAATATTACTAAATGACTAAGGATCACTTATAATCATTGATTTTATTTCCCTTCTCAGAATCCACAACAACAGTATATCCTAAAGGCAGTAAAATTAGACGATGATAACTAATTTCTAGTAAATATGTGGTGTGAACTAAAAATGCCACCTGTCACATCAGTAAACAAAGGATGTTGTAGCCATCAGGACTCTGCAGACACCCCTGCAAGGGTGGTGCACCCTGAGGAGACTCAGGATGAGAAAGCACAGGACACCGGCCCCAGATAGCGGAGATGCAGATCAAAGGAACTGTAACAGGGAGGAGCCATTTATGACTGCATGTTGGATCTCTTTGACTTTAGCTTTTGCTACTCATCGCTTTTGTTGTGGAATCCTACTTCTCTGCCTGAATGTTAAACTAAAGTGGCTTTTTTCTGCTCACAGAGAGACAGTCTGACCTTGGCCACTTGTGAATGGCTACAGAAAAGAAGAAATGAACACATCCCTCTCCAATTTTGCAAGATAAATGGCCTTTTGACTTGACTTCCTTGTCTGCTCTCCTCTTTGTTCTATAAAAGAAGCTGGCATCCAGACCCCAATAAGACTGTTATTTTGAGACATTAGTTTGCTGTCTTCTCAGTCTGCCAACTTTCCAAATAGAGTTATTATTCCTTGCCTCCACACCTTGTCTGTAAGACTTACTGGGCTGTCATGAGGCAAGCAGAACAAGCTTGAACTCGGTAACAAGTAACACTACTATATGTGGTTTTCCCTTCATGACAAAACATACCAGAAACAAAGTCCACCATAAATAATCTATTGCAAATTCCACTTCTGAAAATAATCACAGGAAAGGGTTCAATCTAATATACCTACCACTAAAAGAGTAATTAATTTATGGCCCCTAAACCTTTTGCACAAACTAGGTCGATCTTTGCAGTACTCATTTGGGCTTCTATTTTCTTGAAGGAATGAAGTCATGTTAATAGACACAAGAGGGGAGACAAGATATACCCTAGTGTGCTAGCTGCTCTAGGATTAGTAACCTTGAAGATTTAAACTTCATCCCAAATCCTTGAATAATAAATAAGTCAGCATCTGGAGATACCCACAGGTCTTGAATACCAAAGAGTCTGGTTAACTGTGGTCATGAGCACTCAAAGGCTTTGAGAACAGAAATCCAGTCCCACTTGATACTCCCAACTTCATGACTGTAGTTTTCAAATTAACTGACAAAAGTGGAGCAACTTCACAACATAAAAGCACAGACTCCTCGAATCATTTCCTCATTACAGCTTCATAATAAAATGAGATCTGTGTGGCCCTGCACAGTTTATTATCCTATGCTCTGCTCCTGCCTGGATCAAACAACATGTGCTGAGTAAATCTACACATGATGCTGACCTCAACAGTCTTATTTAATTATCATAAGAGTCTTGTGGAACAGGAAAGAGCAGGAGTTACTTCCATTTCACAGGAGACAAAGTTCACAGACGCCATGTCATCATCCTCACTAAGGTTCCTTAGGCACTGCCCATGTGCTAAGTGTTGCGAATGTATTAATCTGTTTAATGCCCACAGTACTGAGATATTCAAAAGTGTGTGAATCAGTCAGTTCAATTCAGTTGCTCAGTTGTATCTGGCTTTTTGCAACTCTATGGACTGCAGCACGCCAGCCTCCGATGTCCATCACCAACTCCCAGAGCTTGCTAAAACTCATGTCCATTGAGTCGGTGATAATATCCAACCATCTCATCCTCTGTCGTCCCCCTCTCCTCCCACCTTCAATCTTTACCAACATCAGGGTCTTTTCAAATGAGTCAGCTCTTCACATCAGGTGGCCAAAGTACTGGGGCTTCAGCTTCAGCATCAGTCCTTCCAATGAATATTCAGGACTGATTTCCTTTAGGATGGACTGGTTGGATCTCCATGCAGACCAAGGGACACTCAAGAGTCTTCTCCAACACCACAGTTCAAAAGCATCAAGTCTTCAGCACTAGCTTTCCTATGATCCAACTCTCACATCCATTCATGACTACTAGAAAAACCAGAGCTTTGACCAGATGGACTTTTGTCAGCAAAGTAATGTCTCTGCTTTTTAATATGCTGTCTAGATTGGTCATAGCTTTTCTTCCAAGGAGCAAGCGTCTTTTAATTTCATGGCCGCAGTCACCATCTGCAGTGATTTTGGGGCCCAAGAAAACAAAGTATCTCACTGTTTCCACTGTTTTCCCACTTATGTGCCATGAAATGATGGGACCAGATGTCACGATCTTAGTTTTCTGAATGTTGAGTTTTAACCCAGCTGTTTCACTGTCCTCTTTCACTTTCAACAAGAGCCTCCTCAGTTCCTCTTTGCTTTCTGTCATAAGGGTGGTGTCATCTGTATATCTAAGGTTATTGATATTTCTCCTGGCAATCTTGATTCTGGCTTGAGCTTCATCCAGCCCAGGATTTCACATGATGTACTCTGCATATAAGTTAAATAAGCAGGGTGACAATATACAGCCTTGACGTACTGCTTTCTGAACTTGGAACCTGTCCATTGTTTCCTGTCCAGGTCTAAATGTTGCTTCTTGATCTGCATACAGATTTCTTAGGAGGCAGGTCAGGTGGTCTGGTAATCCCATCTCTTTCAGAATTTTCCAGAGTTTATTGTGATCCACACAGTCGAAGGCCTTGGCATAGTCAATAAAGCAGAAGTAGATATTTTTCTGGAACTCTCTTGCCTTTTTGATGATCCAACAGATGTTGGCAGCTTGATCTCTGGTTCCTCTGCCTTTTCTAAAACCAGCTTGAATATCTGGAAGTTCTCGATTCAGGTACTGTTGAAGCATCACTTGGAGAATTTTGAGCATTATTTGCTAGCGTGAGAGATGAGTGCAAAGTTGTGCAGTAGTTTGAACATTCTTTAGCATTGCCTTTCTTTGGGATTGGAATGAAAACTGACTTTTTCCAGTCCTGTGGTCACTTGCACAGTTTTCCAAATTTGCTGGCATACTGAGTGCAGCACTTTAACAGGAGCATCTTTTAGAATTTGAAGTAATTTAGCTAACCATCAACTGCACTAGCTTTTTTATAGTGATGCTTCCTAACACCCATCTGACTTCAGACTCCAGGAAGTCTGGCTCTAGGTGACTGATCACACCATCATGGTTATCTGGGTCATGAAGGTCTTTTTGTATAGTTCTTCTATGTATTCTTGCCACCTTTTCTTAATATCTTCTGCTTCTGTTAGGTCCATACCATTTCTGTCCTTTATTGTGCCCATCTTTGCTTGAAATGTTCCCTTGGTATCTCTAATTTTCTTGAAGCAACCTCTAGTCTTTGCTAGTGTGTTAACAGTATCCTCATATTTTACAGGTTAGAAAACTGAGACACAGAGAAATGAAATAACTAGTACATACATAAAGATTAAAGTAACTATAACTGGCTACTACTATTAGTAACTAGCAACAGGACTGAACCAAGACAGCTTGTTCTAGAATCCATAATTATAACCATGGCACCATCCTGCCTGGAGATTTGCCTGCCCAGTAGTATCTACCTGCTTTATCCTTGGTCACACAGCTAGTTGATGACCAGGCTGAGCTTATTCCTATCCTCCCTCCAGCCCTCATCCCTGCCTGTCCCAGAAACAATCCCTGATTGACAGGTCCTGTCAATCATCACTTGCAAAAAAACAAAGCCACCTTGGGCCTCAGCACAAGTCTAACCACCTGAACAGCGTGGGCATGTCCACTGATGAACTAACCCTTCAGAGAAACCCAGGTCAGGAGGCTACTCTCTGAAGCAAGACAGGTCAAAGGCCTCATGGTAGAGGAAGCAACCACTAGGAAACCTTCAGGGACACTCTTCCTTAACACTGAAGATCCACCTGCCACATACCACACGACCGCTTAAATATAACCAAAAGTCCATTGCAAAACTAGAGAGCAGATTTTATTGAGGAGGATGTATACATTTAACTGATCTTGTGTTTTAACTAATTTTCCATTACCATTTAGGTAAACCTCAAAATATGAACGCATGTCAGAGCTCTGTGGTCCCATAAACGAATGGGCAATGAAACAAAGACACAAACAGCCTGTCTCCTTTAGAGATATTCCTGGAAGAAGGTCCTTCTTAACACCATCTTAGCTTAACACCATGTAAGCTTAACACCATGTAACACAGCCAACATTTCAACAACTTGTCAAAAACATTTCAACATGTTTTCATTATCTGTTGGATGTTTCATATGCCACACAACAAATGGACTCTTAAACCATCCTGCAAAATAAACATTCATTTATCTTTACTGCTGCTGCTACTGCTAAGTCACTTCAGTCATGTCTGACTCTGTGCGACCCCATAGATGGCAGCCCATCAGGCTCCCCCTGTCCCTGGGATTCTCCAGGCAAGAACACTGGAGTGTGTTGCCATATCCTTCTCCAAATTAGCAGTTTAGGACTCATCTAACATTTATATTATACTTCTTCAACAGAACCCAAGATGAACCACTAGTAAAACAGATTATAAGATTATTTGGATATTGGATGAATTGATCTGCTGAACTCTAGAATTCACAGAAGGAATTAAAACTTTTAATTTGTTTTTTAACAAATAAAATTCTGCACTGTGCTAATCTCATTTTGCATATAATTTAGCAAATGGCTATTAAGGCTTTATTGTAAGGGATTACAAAAAAAAAGTCCTATTGTGCACCATGTAAGATATAGAAAATAATGATTCACAAATAACTAATGAACAACTAAGGGAATCATGGTTTTTCCTTTCATTATAGACTTCTCAAAATCAAAATGTTTTCAAATTAAAGTTATATTAAGAGTTTATAGAAAATCACATCCCTAGCTTAAGAACTTAAAGGTCTTTCTATTTTAAAAAGAATGGATGATTATAACTATAGCTTTTTAAAATGTTGCTTTGGAGAAAAGTCTTGATTCTTTGTTTCATTCTTTCTAGTAGCTTTTTCTTTGCCTGCTTACTATAAAATAAAGCACTGTTAGTCTGAGGACAATTTCTGATTCAGTTACAGATACACATAAATTGCAAGAAAAGCTCATACACTCCTATATTCAGATTTCCTCTGGTAGGAAAAAATAGCTATGAAACTTTTTATATAAAACTAATCAACATGCACAGTGATTTTTGTCCTAGCATCTCTTCCATTTTCAACTATCAAACATAATTAGGCATTAAAAGTGTTAAGACATAGAAAAACTTGGTGTCTGACTTACCTATAGGATTTCTATTGAAGAACAATACCGGAGCTCTGAAAATGGACTCCAACATTTTGTTGTGCAAAGTTTGTGAAGAATTAACAAGGACATAGAATATCAACAGAGATCTTGTGATGCCAAAAAGGATGGTAGATACAATTAACCCTGAAATAAAGAAACATCACTCAGCACAAGATCTCTGCCTTATACTCAATGACGCTAAAGCATGGTAGGCAGTTTATAAAGATACTGTGTATTTTATTCTATAAGTAAAATTTATACATAAATTTACATATATAGAATATAGAATCAATAAATTTATATATATATATATATGTAACTACACATATACAATGGATTGTGTAAGAGCTCAATGCTTTCACAAAATATAAAGAACAATATAAAAAACACTATTTTCTTCTCATGAAATAGAAACAACATAGAGGAGGGTGGAAATCGTGTAAACTGCAGGCGCATTCTAGGTTTTCCTAATTCAATTAAAAGTTCTAATAAAAACTCAGGAGAAAAAAGATAATTAATTCAAGTTGAGTTATTTCAAATCCTAAAAGATGATGCTGTGAAAGTGCTGCACTCAATATGCCAGAAAATTTGGAAATCTCGGCAGTGGCCACAGGACTGGAAAAGGTCAGTTTTAATTGCAGTCCCTAAGAAAGGCAATGCCAAAGAATGCTCAAACTACCACACAATTACACTCATCTCACATGCTTGTAAAGTAATGCTCAAAATTCTCCAAGCCAGGCTTCAGCAATACATGAACCATAAACTTCCAGATGTTCAAACTGGTTTTAGAAAAGGCAGAGAAATCAGAGATCAAATTGCCAACCCCGCGGAATCATTGAAAAAGCAAGAGAGTTCCAGAAAAACATCTATTTCTGCTTTATTGACTATGCCAAGGCCTTTGACTGTATGGATCACAATAAACTTTAGAAAATTCTGAAACAGATAGGAATAAAAGACCACCTGACCTGCCTCCTGAGAAATCTGTATGCAGCTCAGGAAGCAACAGTTAAAACTGGGCATGGAACAACAGACTGGTTCCAAATAGGAAAAGGAGTACGTCAAGGCTGTATATTGTCACCTTGCTTATTTAACATATATGCAGAGTACATCATGAGAAATGCTGGGCTGGATGAAGCATAAGCTGGAATCAAGATTGCCAGGAGAAACAGCAATAACCTCAGATATGCAGATGACACCATCCTTATGGCAGAAAGTGAAGAACTAGAGCCTCTCTGATGAAAGTGAAAGAGGAGAGTGAAAAAGTTGGCTTAAAGCTCAACATTAAGAAAACTAAGATCATGGCATCCGGTCCCATCACTTCATGGCAAATAGATGGGGAAACAGTGGAAATAGTGGCAGACTTTATTTATTGGGGGCCTCCAAAATCACTGCAGATGGTGACTGCAGCCACAAAATAAAAAGACACATACTCCTTGAAAGAAAAGTAATGACAAATCCAGACAGCATATTGAAAAGCAGAGACATTACTCGGCCAACAAAGGTCCATCTAATTAAGGCTATGGTTTTCCCAGTGGTCATGTATGGATGTGAGAGTTGGACCATAGGAAAGCTAGCACCAAAGACTCGATGCTTTTGAACTGTGATGTTGGAGAAGACTCTTGAGAGTCCCTTGGACTGCAAGGAGATCCAACCAGTCCATCCTGAAGGATATCAGTCCTGAATATTCATTTGAAGGACTGATGCTGAAGCTGAAGCTCCAATGCTTTGGCCACCTGATGTGAAGAGCTGACTCATTTGAAAAGACCCTGATGTTGGGAAAGATTGAAGGTGGGAGGAGAAGCGTATAAGAGAGGATGAGATGGTTGGATGCCATCACCGACTCAATGGACATGAGTTTGAGTAAACTCCAGGAGTTGGTGATGCTGAAGGGCCTGATGTTGGAAGGCCTGACATGCTACAGTCCATTGGGTCCCAAAGAATCGGACACAACTGAGAGACTGAACTAAACTGATAAAAAGTAGTTGATCTTCCTTTCCCTCATTTCAAATATCACTACTTACAGTATGTCCCATAATCTAAAACTCTGGTATGCTTTGGAGCCAACACATGAATTAACAGGGAACAAGAGAAAAGACTTAGCATTTCCTTGTAAACATCTAATTACAAGTAAGTGTCTATTTACTTTCATGTAAAGTTGCTACTTGAGAACCTACTGTATAGCACAGAGAAGTCTATTCAGTGCTCTGTGGTGACCAAATGGGAAAGAAATCAAAAAATGGGAGGATATAACTAGTTCACTTTCCTGAACAGCAGAAAGTAACACAACATGGTTATGCTACAACTATACTGTAATAAAAATTAGTAAAACTTTTAAAAATAAATAATAAAGTAGCTACTTCTATGCCCAAGTAACTTTAAAGAGTACAAAAAGATCATGTTAAGTTGTAAGTGGACCATCCCTTAAACAACTGAATTGGAAGGAACTACAAATTAGATTTTGACATGAGGTAATTAAGTTAGCAACTAATCTCTCACTAAGAGATTTATAGAAACACAAAGCATTTGTAAATAAATATCATCATTTAAATGTATGTCTTTTCTTTTTTTTTTTTTTTTTTAAACTTTACATAATTGTATTAGTTTTGCCAAATATCAAAATGAATCTGCCACAGGTATACATGTGTTCCCCATCCTGAACCCTCCTCCCTCCTCCCTCCCCATACCATCCCTCTGGGTCATCCCAGTGCACTAGCCCCAAGCATCCAGTATCGTGCATCGAACCTGGACTGGCAACTCGTTTCATACATGATATTTTACATGTTTCAATGCCATTCTCCCAAATCTTCCCACCCTCCCTCTCCCACAGAGTCCATAAGACTGTTCTATACATCAGTGTCTCTTTTGCTGTCTCATACACAGGGTTATTGTTACCATCTTTCTAAATTCCATATATATGCGTTAGTATACTGTATTGGTGTTTTTCTTTCTGGCTTACTTCACTCTGTATAATAGGCTCCAGTTTCATCCACCTCATTAGAACTGATTCAAATGTATTCTTTTTAATGGCTGAGTAATACTCCATTGTGTATATGTACCATGGCTTTCTTATCCATTCATCTGCTGATGGACATCTAGGTTGCTTCCATGTCCTGGCTATTATAAACAGTGCTGCGATGAACATTGGGGTACACGTGTCCCTTTCCCTTCTGGTTTCCTCAGTGTGTATGCCCAGCAGTGGGATTGCTGGATCATAAGGCAGTTCTATTTCCAGTTTTTAAGGAATCTCACACTGTTCTCCATAGTGGCTGTACTGGTTTGCATTCCCATCAACAGTGTAAGAGGGTTCCCTTTTCTCCACACCCTCCAGCATTTATTACTTGTAGATTTTTGGATCGCAGCCATTCTGACTGGTGTGAAATGGTACCTCATAGTGGTTTTGATTTGCTTTCTCTGATAATGAGTAATAGAAAGCCCAGAGATAAATCCACGCATGTATGGACACCTTATCTTTGACAAAGGAGGCAAGAATATACAATGGATTAAAGACAATCTTTTTAACAAGTGGTGCTGGGAAAACTGGTCAACCACTTGTAAAAGAATGAAACTAGAACACTTTCTAACACCATACATAAAAATAAACTCAAAATGGATTAAAGATCTAAAAATAAGACCAGAAACTATAAAACTCCTAGAGGAGAACATAGGCAAAACACTCTCTGACATACATCACACAGCAGGATCCTCTATGACCCACCTCCCAGAATATTGGAAATAAAAGCAAAAATAAACAAATGGGACCTAATTAAAAATAAAAGCTTCTGCACATCAAAGGAAACTATTAGCAAGTGAAAAGGCAGCCTTCAGAATGGGAGAAAATAATAAAGTTGTAAATGAAGCAACTGACAAACAACTAATCTCAAAATATACAAGCAACTCCTACAGCTCAATTTTGAGAAAATAAATGACCTAATCAAAAAATGAGCCCAAGAACTAAATAGACATTTCTCCAAAGAATACATACAGATGTAAATAAACATGAAAACATGCTCAACATTTAAATGTATGTCTTTTCCATGACATAAATGATCACTACTATGCATCATACAGCTATGAATCAAAACAGCCCTCCAAACATCTCTCCTGCTCACAATGGTAGAGTGGGTAAATAGAGTAAATATAATAAATAGTCCATCAAGTACTTTTTTTCCATTTAGATGACACATCAGTGTTATTTAAATTCTGAAAGCTGCTCAAATTCCTGAATTCCATCAACAGGCATTTGCTGCCTACCATTCTATATGAATATGTAACAGAATCCCTTCCTCCTTTTTAAGTCCACATAATCAACCAATTCAGAAGGTAAACAGTTAATGGGTTTAAGTTTCTTAGCAAGTGATCAATAAAATAAATACCAAATTTCAATGAGTGGATTTTCATATGAATCACTTTTTGTAGAAAGCTTGTACAAACATTTCCTGTGGGAATATTTAAATTTTTAATTTTTACCAATATTTTTCTTTTAGATTAGAACAAATAATTTTTACAATTTGTATTGGAAATACAAAAAACCTCTGCCAAGGTATCTTGAGAAAGAAGAATGGAACTGGAGGAATCAACCTACCTGACTTCCTCCCCATACCAGGCTCTACCCCAAAGCCACAGTTATCAAGACAGTATGGTACTGGCACAAAGACAGAAATATAGATCAATGGAATTCAAAATAGAAAGCCCAGAGATAAATCCACAAGACTGTTCTGGACACCAGGTTATCTTTGACAAAGGAGGCAAGAACATTACAATCTTTTAAATTCAATCTCTTTACTAAGTGGTGCTGGAAAATCTGGTCAACCACTTGTAAAAGAATGAAATTAGAACACTTTCTAACACCATACACAAAAATAAACTCAAAATGGATTAAAGATCTAAACGTAAGACCAGAAACTATAAAACTCCTAGAGGAGAACATAGGGAAAACACTCTCTGACATACATCACAGCAGGATCCTAAACAGTGCACCTCCCAGAATATTGGAAATAAAAGCAAAAAATAAACAAATGGGACCTAATTAACCCAGCAATTATTGCTGGATCAAAAGTTCTATTTCCAGTTTTTTTTAAGCACATCAAAGGAAACTATTAGCAAGGTGAAAAGGCAGCCTTCAGAATGGGAGAAAATAATAGCAAATGAAGACAACTGACAAACAACTAATCTCAAAAATATGGTACCAAGTGGTTTCCTTTGCAGCTCAACTCCAGAAAATAAATGACCTAATCAAAAATGGGCCAAAGAACTAAATAGACATTTCTCCAAAGAAGACATACAGATGGCTAACAAACACATGAAAAGATGCTCAACATCACTCATTATCAGAGAAAGGCAAATCAAAACCACTATGAGGTACCATTTCACACCAGTCAGAATGGCTTTATTCCAAAAATCTACAAGGTAATAAATGCTGGAGAGGGTGTGGAGAAAAGGGAACCCTCTTTTTACACTGTTGGTGGGAATGCAAACTAGTACAGCCACTATGGAGAACAGTGTTGCAGATTCCTTAAAAACTGAAATAGAACTGCCTTATGATCCAGCAATCCCACTGCTGGGCATATACACTGAGGAAAAACAGAAGGGAAAGACACACATGTACCCCATTGTTCATCACAGCACTGTTTATAAAATAGCCAGGACATGGAAAATAATTAGATGTCCATCAGCAGATGAATGGATAAAAAGCTGTGGGACTACCTAAACAATGGAGTATTACCTCAGCCATTAAAAACACTGGTGAAAGAATTTGAATCAGTTCTAATGAGATGGATGAAACTGGAGCCTGTTATACAGAAAAAAGCCAAAAATAAAACACCAATACAGTATACTAATGCATATATATGGAATTTAGAAAGATGGTAACAATAACCCTGTATTCTTCACAGCAGAAGAAACACAGATGTATAAATAAAAGTCTTATGGACTCTGTGGGAGAGGGAGAGGGTGGGAAGATTTGGGAGAATGGCATTGAAACATGTAAAATATCATGTCATGAAGACAGTTGCCAGTCCAGGTTCAAAGACAGAAATACTGGATGCTTGGGGCAAAATAGTGCACTGGGACGAATCCAGAGGGATGGTATCTTTGAGGAGGAGGAGGAGGGTTCAGGATTAAAGAACACATGTATACCTGTGGTGCTGGATTCATTTTGATATTTGTAAAAAATAATACAATTATGTAAACCATAAAAATAAAATAAAATTTTAAAAAAAAAATTTAATTGGGGTATAACTGTCTTACAATGTTGTGTTAGTTTCTGCTGAACAAGGAAGTGAATCAGCTACATGTATACAAATATCCCCTCTGTCTTGGACCTCCTTCCCCACCACCATTTCCACCCCTCTAGGTCACCACAGATCACCAAGCTGAGCTCCTTGAGCTATACAAAAACAACTTCCCACTAGATATTTGTTTTACACATGGTAGTGTAGATATATCAATCCTAATTTTCTAACTTACCCCCTTAACCAGAGTCAACCATCTATTCTTTACCTCTACATTTTTATATCTAAAAATTATTAAATTTTATATATATAAAGAGAATTTACACAAATATTTAAAAAATACTTTGATTCAAGAAACGTATTTTATGCTGAAAAGTGTTTCCCAGCTCACAAGGCCCTGTGTTTGTCTCCCTCTTAAAAATTTGAATCATGACTTTCAGTTCTCAAAATCATCTGTGAAGAAGCTGCTAAAGGGCTAGACATGGGAAATACCATGGGAGGATCACATTCACCATCGTTTACTTTTTCTTCAGAGAAACTACATGAGGGTCATAAGAAGAGGTTGAACAAGCACCACCTCCCCCCACCTGTGGGAAAGTGAGGCTTCATGTAGATTTCATAGCACTTTGGGTCAGACCAGAAATAACTCAGTGGTCTCTATTCCTACTGTTGCAAATAGCATCTATATTGTACCATTTTTCTAGATTCCACATATATGTGTTAATTATGCATTTTTGTTTCTCTCTTTCTGACTTACTTCACTCTGTATGATAGACTCTAGGTCCATCCATGTCTACAAATGACCCAATTTTGTTTCTTTTTATGGTTGAGTAATATTCCAGTGTGGGCTTCCCTGGTGGCTCAGTGATAAGAACCTGCCTGCCAATGGAGGATGCAGGTTCAATCCCTGGGTCAGGTAGACCCCCTGGAGAAGGAAATGGCAACTCACTCTAGTATTTTTGCCTAGTAAACCACATGGAAGAGGAGCTTGATAGGCTACAGTCCATGGGGTTGAAAATGAGTCAGACATGATTTAGCAACTGAACAACAAAAATATGCCAGTGTATATATGTTGCATAAATGAGATGCAAAGACAACCTTGATAATGAGAAAAAATATCTGCAAACTAAGCAATTTTCACGGAGAAGGCAATGGCATCCTTGTATAAAAATCCCATGGATGGAGGAAGGCTGCAGTTCATGGGGTCGCTAAAGTCAGATACAAGCATTGGATTTTGTTCTTGCCTGGAGAATCCCAGGGATGGTGGAGCCTGATTTCTATGGGTCGCAAAATATTAATTTCCAAAATATACAAACAGCTCATGTAACTCAAAAAAAAAAAAAAAAAAAATGGGCAGAAGACTTAAATAGACACTTTCCAAAGAAGACAGACAGCTGGCCAAAAGGCACATGAAAAAATGTTCAACATCACCCAATTTTTCAGGTCAATTCAGTTCAGTCACTTAGTCATGTCTGACTCTTTGTGACCCCATGGACTGCAGGCCGCCAGGCTTCCCTGTCCATCACCAAATCTTGGAGCTTGCTCAAACTCAAGTCTCTCAAGTGGGTGATGCCATCCAACCATCTAATCCTCTGTCGTCCCCTTCTCCTCCTGCCATCAGTCTTTCCCAGCATCAGGGTCTTTTCCAAGAAGTCAGTTCTTCACATCAGGTGGCCAAAGTATGGGAGCTTCAGCTTCAGCATGAGTCCTTTCAATGAATATTTAGGACTGATTTCCTTTAGGATGGACCTGTTGGATCTCCTTGCAGTCGAAGGGACTCTCAAGAGTCTTCTCCAACAGCACAGTTCAAAAGCATCAAGTCTTCAGCATTCAGCTATCTTGATAGTCCAACTCTCACATCCATATGTAGATCAAAACTACAATAAGGTAGGACTTCACACCAGTCAGAATGGCCATCATCAAAAAATCTACAAGCAATAAATGCCAGAGAGAGTGTGGAGAAAAGGAAACCTTTTTACACTGTTGGTGGGAATGTACATTGATACAGCCATACTGTTCACCATGGAGAACAGTATGAAAATTCTTTTAAAAACTAGGAATAAAACTACCATATGACCCAGCAATCCCACAACTGGGCAATATCCTGAGGACACCATAATCCAAATGACACATGGCCCTCAAGGTTCAAAGCAACACTATTTACAAAAGCAAGGACATGGAAGCAATCTAGATGTCCATCAACAGATGAATGGAAGAAGATATTTAAAATTTTAGTGAAGATGAATGCTACATAAATTCTAAACACTCCTGTGAATAGAGAGGGTCATTTTATTAGTCTGGCAAGCCAAATGTTAAATCAATCACACAGCTGGGGATGAGATAACACTGTGATCTCAAGGTAAGAAAGAGAAGGAATTCTAATCCCACACACTGGATTAGAGTTATCATTACCATCTTTCTAAATTCCATATCAAGTAATTAGTTGATATATGCCCAAGAGAATATTGGAAAGTAATTAATCTCCAATTAAAATAAATAAATTTATATTAAAAATAAAATTAAAAAAAAATAATCCCACACACAGGATTACTTCCTGTTTAGCAGTGTGGAAGTCTGAATACCTTCAAGGCAATAACACTTTTATTTCGGGACCCTTGCTGCCAGATAATTTCATGTAAGATCAATAAAAGCCAGGATTTATTCAGACAGAATTAGAACACTCTGAACCACAGGATGGGGATCCCTTTCTAATCTCCTTGCCCATTCATACGATGATACAAGATTTAGCTAAAGTGACTTATTAGAATAGACAATAGCCACATATTTCCAGTGGCTGACTTTCATAATGTGCAATCCTGGTTTAACTTCCAAAACCCAGTGCACAGTAAATTAAGAGTCTTTACTCAACCTCTTTCTTCTAGATTTCTAGATTTTAAAAATAATTATTCTAGTTAATTCACAGTGTAAATGCAACTCAGGTTCTTAGTCTCATAAGACATTACTGAATTACTCCTGGAGGCCCTAGTTGCTCACACAGCCTCATTGTAAACACCTCAGACCCTCATATAATGGACTAGAAGATTCAACTTTACCTGAATAAACTGTAAAGTACCAGTTCAGATCGAGGATAAAAATTGTGTCTTCTTTTCCATATACCCTAAAATACAGGTCTCTTTGTATATTCCCCCTATGGAACAGGGAAGAAAAAAATATTACATTATAGATATAAATATTTACACAAAAATTAAAGAAAAAGAAAATACTTTGATTCCAGAGACATGTTTTATGTTGAAAAGTGTTTCCCAGGTCATGAGGCTCTGTGTTTGTCTCCCTTTTAAAGATTTGAATCACTACTTTCAGTTCTCAAAACTGTCTGTGAAGAAGCTGTTAAAGGGTCAGACATGGGGAAACACCATGGGAGGGTCACGTTTCACCATCAAGTTTACTTTTTCTTCAGGAAACTACATGAGGGTCAGAAGAGGAGGCTGAACAAGCGCCACCTCCCCCCTGCCTGTGGGAAAGTGAGGCTTCATAAACATTTCACAGCACTTTGGGTCAGACCAGGAATCACTCACCAGTCTGCAAGCCACCAATCCTGCAGGACGTAGACAACCTGGAGCAGGAAACAACAGTCACTCAGACACCGACATTACTGAGCCCTCACACCCCACTCACTAGGCTGGGGATGGAAAGGCTCCAGAACATGGAGGCGGTCCTTCCAGCTCAGGCCTGCATCAAACCCCACACCCCAGATGACCACAGGTCAGGGAAGGGCATGCTGCATTTTAATATCTCTAAAACATATCCCCTTTTCCCACACAACCTGTCATGTTCACACATCAGTAAGCCTCACTTATTTTGGTCCCCACAGAAAACATAGTTCACAGCAAATCCAAGTGGACTACAAAATGCAATGATAACAATATAGATGCTGAGGTTTTTCAAAGGAAAAAGCTTGACAGGTACTGTGATGGTCAGTCTTCTGTGTCAGCATGGCCAGGCCAGTCTCCAGTGATTTACCAAACACTCATCTAGATGTTGCCATGAAGCTATTTTGTGGATGTGGCTCACATCCATCATGAGAACTTCAGTAGAGGAGATCACCCTCAACACTGTTGTGGCCTCGTTCAGTCAGTCAAAGGCCCTTAGAGCAATGTCACATTCACCCAGCTAGATCTCACAACTTCAGGGGCCAGTTCTTTGAGACAAATCTCTTAATACACATATTTTAAAATATTTATAAAATACAGTATAAATAGTACATAAACATCAAGCTGAGTGCACAAACCAGAATACACACCCTTACATACCTGAGCTGTGATGTTTACTAGAATAAGGAAGATGATGACAGGCCAGCCAGTACTGGCTGTAAAGTAATTTTCATAGGTCTTAAAACCAACTTTTCCTTCCAAATGGTCCTCTACAGGTAGTGTAACCTGTATATTCCCAGTCTGAAAGGGAAAAATGGCAGTTAGAGATGAAATTTTAAATAAAGAACCCCCAAATTTCAAAAGTTCAACACTGCCCTCCACTGCAAAGCTGTGGAGAAAATGACACATCTCATGCACTGTCAGGAGTGCAGGATGGCCCATCTCCTCTGGAGAAGGATGTGGGAATATCTAGTGAAACCATGTGTGCATTTACCTTTGGACCCAGCCATTCTACTCCTAGGAACCTATTGCAAATAAGGACACATCATTTGCATGAGGTCATTCACCTTTGGGTAGCTTTGCTTAAAGTAGATCAAGACTCTGAGCACAAGCACAGCCTGCCTGATTCAAGTATAAATGCAAAAGCTTCTTCCAAAATAACACACAGAATGATATGGAGCTAGTGTATCCCTCCAGATGACTGTGTCACTCAATGACAGGAACATACAACATACTAAGGGCTCAAAATACTAGCCAAATACAGTAAACTGAGTTCACAGAGTGAGTTGGACTAATATGAGTTTGGATGGCAAGGGACAAGCATGTGATCCAAATCTATTTGGTTCCTAAATTTCAGAGAGTGATTCCTGAGTGTGGAATGTGAGGGACTAATCTGAACAGAAGTCAGAAACATCCAGGCCCCTGGGTCTGGATAGTGAAACTTTGGACATCGAGGAATACCTGTGGATGTTTTTAAGGGAGATCTAGTCCATTTTTGTACTTCTGTCTGGAGGACTCAGAATGGATTATACAGTCTCGTGGACCAAGGATGTCCAGGGCTCTATGCTGGCCACTGGGATTCAAGGTGGATAAAATGTAGGTCTCAGCGTTGAAGGGTAAGAAAGGAAGATGGGAACTAATTACAAAGTGTCTGCTGTGAGTCAGGTCCTTTACACACAATGCTGCTGCTGCTGCTAAGTCGCTTCAGTCGTGTCCGACTCTGTGCGACCCCACAGACGGCAGCCCACCAGGCTCCCCGTCCTGGGATTCTCCAGGCAAGAACACTGGAGTGGGTTGCCATTTCCTTCTCCAATGCGTGAAAGTGAAAAGTGAAAGTGAAGTCACTCAGTTGTGTCCGACTCTTAGGGACTACAGCCTACCAGGCTCCTCCGTCCATGGGATTTTCCAGGCAAGAGTACTGGAGTGGGGTGCCCATTGCCTTCTCTGTTACACACACTACCTCTGGCCTAATCCCAAACCATCACAAACCAAGGCAAAATAATACAGCCAGTCAGCTGCAGTGCCAGAATATTCCAACATATAGGAAAAGTAGCTGATTTAACGTGGTCACAGCAGGACTTAGTCTAAGAGGGTCTTCACATTAAGCCTTGGGATGCATAAAGGAAGCCGGGGGCCACCAGCATGACTAGGATGTAACTAAGGTAAACTGAAGAGTTCTCAGTCACTGTGAGCCACATTCACCCAGAAATTCACAGCAGTGCACCCACTCCTGATCTCCATAAGATTCTCTATCCTACACCCTAAGGGCTTGCTCTCTTCATGCTCTTCTAACTCTACCAATTCCATGGAACAAGACTTTGGGAACCTTATGATTTACTTTGGGACAAATGAAGACATGAGCAGAGCAGACTGAAGGTCCCTGAGACCACCAAGAGCACACAGACCCGGCACACTGCAGGGTGAAAAACTCACATCTTGGTCCTCTGGAGCCGCATCTTTCAGTGAGGGTCTGGGAGACTGGAGAGACTGAACCAAAGACTCAGAGACCAGAGTGGGAGTTCCTGGAACTGGAGATGGTTCAGACTGCTCATTCCCCTTCTCAAAAAGGGAAAAAATATCTACCTTGGATTTCAGGAACTCAGTGTAAGTCCCCCTTTTCACCATTTTGCCCTAAAATAAAAAAAGTTTGAGAGGAATTAATTTACATTCAATAATATTAAACCAACCTAATTAATCAGGAAACGTTATCTGGTCTTAAATTATAATTTGGGGGAAGAAATGATCCCTGGGTCTAGAATTCTTGTTGAGAAATCTAGTACAGTCAACTCAACACAGAACTGAGCATTCTGTTCCCTGCCAAACCCTGTGTTAGGTGCTGGAGGATGTGAAAGAAATGTGGGCTCATGTGTTAAAAATGGAGGACATGGGCATAACTGCTGTGGGCACTCAGGGAAGCGAGAAGTACAGAAGTTGGTGGAGGATCAGCACAGTCTTTTAGACAACATGCAAACTGACAGAAGCCTCATATGAGAAGTAGGATTGTAAAAAAGCAGTCAACTGGGAAGAATATTCTGGGAAAGAAAGCTAAACTTGACAGAGAGGTGGGCACAAGCACACCTGCATATAGGTAAGAGTCACTCATCAAATATTTGCTGACCACTGTCATAGTATCATGTGTCCCAGGTGGGACAAGACATATAGGAACCAGCCCTGGACAGAGAGATGCATCTCCCTGGTCTCTACAACTGCCCCATAAACTCAGGAAGTTCCCAATGGAATTCAATATTCCACCTGTAAAAGTAATTAAGCAAGGAGGCCATGAGGCCAGAGTGGCTCTAAAGCCTTGGTAGTCTGTGCCCACAAACCAACATCTAAGCCAGAATCAGTGCACTCAGAGCTGAGAAAAAACTTAGGAACTACCAGCCACAAGCAGCCAACCAGGAT